>NC_091467.1:79322557-79427467 GCF_027789765.1 Dendropsophus ebraccatus | reverse complement strand
TTACCACGATATTGTAATCAAAGATAATTACATTTATGTCTATGACTGTAAAGATATAATATCTCTATAGTCATTCAGAATAATAGACAAGGTATTTAACATCAGTTTAGCAATTTAATATTTATCATCATAACTTTAGAACTCTAATTCATATGTTAACCTGTGACCATGTTGTTTTTCTCCCATTTTGAGTATTGTGAACACACTTATAGTTCATCATATTGTATTCATGAATATTGATCATAATCTAAATATCATTTGCTACAGATTTCATTATTTTCAAGCCTTTCTATCGGATCGGAATAAAGTTCCTCACCAAGTATGACCTTGATCTCACCATGCATTAACAGACATCGTTCCAGAGGTAATTGTCCTTATACCGCCAGTAGGATGCAGTACATGATGACACATTCACAGCCGTTAGCTGGTGAGCCCCCACAGTGACCCGTTGGTGTCCAAAGCTTCAGTTCCTGTTGCGAGGACACAAGATCCAGCTTCCTGTTTCACACAGTGAGGGAGATCTGTGTTAATAGGTTGGACTCTCAGCGCTAAAATCGGCAGTGAAATAACGCTTTTCCTTGACATCCTACTCAGGCTCCAATGCCTAAGATTCAGTACAGGCATGAGATGGACGCTGAAGTTACTCTGGTTGCATAGCAACCCAGGACGCCATACCTCAGCTCACTGTTGTCAACAATATGGCCGTGCGCTTCATCTTAGCGTGCGGTTCAACAAGTCGTACTCCATGTTCCAAGGTTACACTATGATGTGGGTGAACTAGATTCGATCCGAATTGATTTTCATCATGATGTAATTTTTCATTTTTATCACTATACACTGTATTCTTTCGGAACCGATGTTGTTCCCTTAATCACTAAGTTATATTATGTTTGATTATGCCTCACATGCTTTGAGCTACTCACGTCACTAATTATTTAATCACGTATGCTATATAATGTGTGTGTGTGTGTGTTCACTGAGCTTGAGAAAAGTCCACATTGAAGGACTGAAACGTCGCTACCACTGTTCCGAGTGTTTTTCTTCATGGAATAAATTATTCACGATTTTTTCACCACAAGACTGGCGTGCTGCAGTTATATCGTTTCTGCTATTTAACATACACCCTTGGATCAGGGTGATACCGCTGGCACCCAGCATTCATTCATTTCTGAGTGCCGCACTTTTTTGAAGAGTCTAGATAGATAGATAGATAGGAGATAGATAGGAGATAGATAGATAGATAGATAGATAGATAGGAGATAGATAGGAGATAGATAGATAGATAGATAGATAGATAGGAGATAGATAGATAGATAGATAGATAGATAGATAGATAGATAGATAGATAGATAGATAGATAGATAGATAGATAGGAGATAGATAGATAGATAGATAGGAGATAGGAGATAGATAGATAGATAGATAGATAGATAGATAGATAGATAGATAGATAGATAGGAGATAGATGATAGATAGATAGATAGATAGATAGATAGATAGATAGATAGATAGATAGATAGATAGGAGATTGTGCACACAGCAATGTCATAGACCAGAGATTGTGCACACAGCAATGTCACTGAGCAGAGATTGTGCACACAGCAATGTCACAGAGCAGACATTTTAAACACTGGACTTTTGGTGACGTCAGCCCACAGCACTGCAAGCCTTTTCAGGTTATCAATTATATCTTTATCAGAAAATAACAGCATTTTGCAATTGTAAGTACGCCTGATGAAGAGGACAGTGTAGTTCTCTAAATGCATTGCCCAAACCAGTACAAATGTCTTCTATTCAACAAGAAGTCTGGGGCTGTCTCCTCCATCTAGTAGCCGGTATATGTTTACAGTGGGGGAATTCGCTATTCTAATCCACTAATCTAATTGCACTCTATTCCACGGAGCGATTATCGTCCGTATTCGGCCGATATCGGCCGCTACGGACGATAATCATCCCGTGTAATAGAGTGCAACGATCAGCCGACATCGTTCATGTCGGCTGATCATTGCAGTCACTTGTTTTTCAACATGTTGAAAAACAAGCGACTGATACAGCAGCGATCTGCTGCCGTCGCTCCGTTGAATAGGAGCATCGGCAGCAGGCGCTGCAGTATCCTATGGGCTGCCCAGACGATCAGCGATTACCCGGGCAGCCCCCCCGCAGGTCCCCGCCGCCCCTCCCGCACTCACCCGCTCGCTGCCGCCGCGTTGAATAGTGACGGCAGCGAGCGGGAAACGAGGAGCAAGCGAGCGCTGAGAGCGCTCGTTTGCTCCTCTAAACGACCCCTGAAATAGAGCTTTAATGTTCTTCTGCTCTTTGCTCCACTGTATTCAACCAGGTCAGTCAGACTCCAGTGGTTTAGAAGGTGGATGGATGCATACTGATACTACAAGCTGTTCCAAGTGTCACGCCTACAGTACGACCCGTCCAGGTGAGTGTGTATTACCTCCAGTAATTGCTAACATCACTCGCCTAGGGATAATACTGCACATATTTAACTCATTAGCGTCACAGCTGCATATAATCCCAATGAAGGTCGGAGACAGCGCTCAGCCACAAGATCAGAAAACTGTGACGTCATTCATCCGATCTCGTGGCTGTGTGCTGTCACCCACCTTCCCCAGGACTATGCACACAATGATGTCACTATGCAAACATAATGCACACAGTCATTTCACAGAACAAGAAGAGTGCACATGGATCTACAGAGATAATGATGTAGTGCAGAAAGGTTAAGCAAACACTGAAGTCACATTACAAGTTTAATACACACTGATTATCATAGCACAAGTATAGCACACACTACCACCACAGTACAATACAGACAGGTTATTACAGTACAGGTATAACACACACACACTACCACCACAGTACAATACAGACAGGTTATTAAAGTACAGGTATAACACACACACACTAACATCACAGTACAATACACACAGGTTATTACAGTACAGGTATAACACACACACACACACACTACCATCACAGGACAATACACACAGGTTATTACAGTACAGGTATAACACACACACACACACACTACCATCACAGGACAATACACACAGGTTATTATAGTACAGGTATAACACACACACTACCATCACAGTACAATACACACAGGTTATTATAGGACAGTATAACACGCAATACTATCACAGTACAGTACACACAGGTTATTATAGTACAGTTTAACACACACACACACACTACCATCACAGTACAATACACACAGGTTATTATAGGACAGTATAACACGCAATACTATCACAGTACAGTACACACAGGTTATTATAGTACAGTTTAACACACACACACACACATACACACTACCATCACAGTACAATACACACAGGTTATTATAGTACACTACAGTATAACACACAATACTATCACAGTACAATACAAACAGGATATTATAGTACAGTATAACACGCAATGCTATCACAGTACAGTACACACAGGTTATTATAGTACAGGTATAACACACACACAGCACCATCACAAGACAATACACACAGGTTATTATAGTACAGGTATCACACACACACACACACACACACACACACACACTACCATCACAGTACAATACACACAGGTTATTATAGTACACTACAGTATAACACGAAATACTATCACAGTACAGTACACACAGATTATTATAGTACATGTATAACACACACACACAACCATCACAGTACAATACACACAGGTTATTATAGTACGCTACAGTATAACACGCAATACTATCACAGTACAGTACACACAGGTTATTATAGTACAGGTATAACACACACACACACACACACACACACACACACACACACACTACCATAACAGGACAATACACACAGGTTATTATAGTACAGGTATAACACACACACACACACACATATACACACTACCATCACAGTACAATACACACAGGTTATTATAGTACACTACAGTATAACACACAATACTATCACAGTACAATACACAGGATATTATAGTACAGTATAACACGCAATACTATCACAATACAGTACACACAGGTTATTATAGTACAGGTATAACTCACACACACACACACTACCATCACAGGACAATACACACAGGTTATTATAGTACAGGTATTACACATGCTGGTATCACAGTACAATACACACAGGTTATTAAGGTACAGGTATAGCACACACACACACACACACACACACTACCATCACAGTACAATACACACAGGCAGGGCCGGGACAAGGAGTTTTGGTGCCCTAGGCAGAGAAGACAAATGGTGCCCCCCCCCCCAGAATAGACTGTACGCTATGCAGGGACAGCCAGGAGGCTATACTCTATGTGGGGGTCATGTATACTGTACCCCCTGACTGTAACAGGACCATGTATACTGTACCCCCTAACTGTAACAGGACCATGTATACTGTACCCCCTAACTGTAACAGGACCATGTATACTGTACCCCCTGACTGTAACAGGACCATGTATACTGTACCCCCTGACTGTAACAGGACCATGTATACTGTACCCCTTACTGTAACAGGACCATGTATACTGTACCCCCTGACTGTAACAGGACCGTGTATACTGTACCCTCTGACTGTAACAGGACCCTGTATACTGTACCCTCTGACTGTAACAGGACCATGTATACTGTACCCCCTGACTGTAACAGGACCCTGTATACTGTACCCCCTGACTGTAACAGGACCGTGTATACTGTACCCCCTGACTGTAACAGGACCGTGTATACTGTACCCCCTGACTGTAACAGGACCGTGTATACTGTACCCCCTGACTGTAACAGGACCATGTATACTGTACCCCCTGACTGTAACAGGACCATGTATACTGTACCCCCTGACTGTAACAGGACCGTGTATACTGTACCCCCTGACTGTAACAGGACCATGTATACTGTACCCCCTGACTGTAACACACCATGCCACCTGAATGTAGTAGTGTCACACATGGCATCCTGAGAATTTAGGTGTCACACATCAGGCCCCTCGGGTATAATGATGGTGCACATTGTACTATAGGTATAACAGGAATATACAGCGTTACAGACTTCAGGAACAGAGAAAATGATGCAGCACAGGAGCCTCCCCTATACCATGACCGCACAGTCACATATACACATCATATACTGATCCTACCACATACACCTCCCCTATACCATGACAGCACAGTCACATATACACATCATATACTGATCCTACCACATACACCTCCCCTATACCATGACAGCACAGTCACATATACACATCATATACTGATCCCGCCACATACACCTCCCCTATACCATGACAGCACAGTCACATATACACATCATATACTGATCCTGCCACATACACCTCCCCTATACCATGACAGCACAGTCACATATACACATCATATACTGATCCTACCACATACACCTCCCCTATACCATGACAGCACAGTCACATATACACATCATATACTGATCCTACCACATACACCTCCCCTATACCATGACAGCACAGTCACATATACACATCATATACTGATCCTACCACATACACCTCCCCTATACCATGACAGCACAGTCACATATACACATCATATACTGATCCCGCCACATACACCTCCCCTATACCATGACAGCACAGTCACATATACACATCATATACTGATCCTACCACATACACCTCCCCTATACCATGACAGCACAGTCACAGCGCAATATACACATCATATACTGATCCTGCCACATACACCTCCCTATACCATGACAGCACAGTCACATATACACATCATATACTGATCCTGCCACATACACCTCCCCTATACCATGACAGCACAGTCACATATACACATCATATACTGATCCTACCACATACACCTCCCCTATACCATGACAGCACAGTCACAGCGCCATATACACATCATATACTGATCCTACCACATACACCTCCCCTATACCATGACAGCACAGTCACATATACACATCATATACTGATCCTACCACATACACCTCCCCTATACCATGACAGCACAGTCACATATACACATCATATACTGATCCTGCCACATACACCTCCCCTATACCATGACAGCACAGTCACATATACACACCATATACTGATCCTGACACATACACCTCCCCTATACCATGACAGCACAGCGCCATATACACATCATATACTGATCCTACCACATACACCTCCCCTATACCATGACAGCACAGCGCCATATACACATCATATACTGATCCTACCACATACACCTCCCCTATACCATGACAGCACAGTCACATATACACATCATATACTGATCCTACCACATACACCTCCCCTATACCATGACAGCACAGTCACATATACACATCATATACTGATCCTACCACATACACCTCCCCTATACCATGACAGCACAGTCACATATACACATCATATACTGATCCTGCCACATACACCTCCCCTATACCATGACAGCACAGTCACATATACACATCATATACTGATCCTACCACATACACCTCCCCTATACCATGACAGCACAGCGCCATATACACATCATATACTGATCCTACCACATACACCTCCCCTATACCATGACAGCACAGCGCCATATACACATCATATACTGATCCTACCACATACACCTCCCCTATACCATGACAGCACAGCGCCATATACACATCATATACTGATCCTACCACATACACCTCCCCTATACCATGACAGCACAGTCACATATACACATCATATACTGATCCTACCACATACACCTCCCCTATACCATGACAGCACAGTCACATATACACATCATATACTGATCCTACCACATACACCTCCCCTATACCATGACAGCACAGTCACATATACACATCATATACTGATCCTACCACATACACCTCCCCTATACCATGACAGCACAGTCACATATACACATCATATACTGATCCTACCACATACACCTCCCCTATACCATGACAGCACAGTCACATATACACATCATATACTGATCCTACCACATACACCTCCCCTATACCATGACAGCACAGTCACATATACACATCATATACTGATCCTACCACATACACCTCCCCTATACCATGACAGCACAGTCACATATACACATCATATACTGATCCTACCACATACACCTCCCCTATACCATGACAGCACAGCGCCATATACACATCATATACTGATCCTCCCACATACACCTCCCCTATACCATGACAGCACAGTCACATATACACATCATATACTGATCCTACCACATACACCTCCCCTATACCATGACAGCACAGCGCCATATACACATCATATACTGATCCTACCACATACACCTCCCCTATACCATGACAGCACAGTCACATATACACATCATATACTGATCCTTCCACATACACCTCCCCTATACCATGACAGCACAGTCACATATACACATCATATACTGATCCTACCACATACACCTCCCCTATACCATGACAGCACAGTCACATATACACATCATATACTGATCCTACCACATACACCTCCCCTATACCATGACAGCACAGTCACATATACACATCATATACTGATCCTACCACATACACCTCCCCTATACCATGACAGCACAGTCACATATACACATCATATACTGATCCTACCACATACACCTCCCCTATACCATGACAGCACAGTCACATATACACATCATATACTGATCCTACCACATACACCTCCCCTATACCATGACAGCACAGCGCCATATACACATCATATACTGATCCTGCCACATACACCTCCCCTATACCATGACAGCACAGTCACATATACACATCATATACTGATCCTACCACATACACCTCCCCTATACCATGACAGCACAGCGCCATATACACATCATATACTGATCCTACCACATACACCTCCCCTATACCATGACAGCACAGTCACATATACACATCATATACTGATCCTACCACATACACCTCCCCTATACCATGACAGCACAGTCACATATACACATCATATACTGATCCTACCACATACACCTCCCCTATACCATGACAGCACAGTCACATATACACATCATATACTGATCCTGCCACATACACCTCCCCTATACCATGACAGCACAGTCACATATACACATCATATACTGATCCTACCACATACACCTCCCCTATACCATGACAGCACAGTCACATATACACATCATATACTGATCCTGCCACATACACCTCCCCTATACCATGACAGCACAGTCACATATACACACCATATACTGATCCTACCACATACACCTCCCTATACCATGTCAGCACAGTCACATATACACATCATATACTGATCCTACCACATACACCTCCCCTATACCATGACAGCACAGTCACAGCGCCATATACACATCATATACTGATCCTACCACATACACCTCCCCTATACCATGACAGCACAGTCACATATACACATCATATACTGATCCTGCCACATACACCTCCCCTATACCATGACAGCACAGTCACATATACACATCATATACTGATCCTGCCACATACACCTCCCCTATACCATGACAGCACAGTCACATATACACACCATATACTGATCCTACCACATACACCTCCCTATACCATGTCAGCACAGTCACATATACACATCATATACTGATCCTACCACATACACCTCCCCTATACCATGACAGCACAGTCACAGCGCCATATACACATCATATACTGATCCTACCACATACACCTCCCCTATACCATGACAGCACAGTCACATATACACATCATATACTGATCCTGCCACATACACCTCCCCTATACCATGACAGCACAGTCACATATACACACCATATACTGATCCTGACACATACACCTCCCCTATACCATGACAGCACAGCGCCATATACACATCATATACTGATCCTACCACATACACCTCCCCTATACCATGACAGCACAGCGCCATATACACATCATATACTGATCCTACCACATACACCTCCCCTATACCATGACAGCACAGTCACATATACACATCATATACTGATCCTACCACATACACCTCCCCTATACCATGACAGCACAGTCACATATACACATCATATACTGATCCTGCCACATACACCTCCCCTATACCATGACAGCACAGTCACATATACACATCATATACTGATCCTACCACATACACCTCCCCTATACCATGACAGCACAGTCACATATACACATCATATACTGATCCTGCCACATACACCTCCCCTATACCATGACAGCACAGTCACATATACACATCATATACTGATCCTACCACATACACCTCCCCTATACCATGACAGCACAGCGCCATATACACATCATATACTGATCCTACCACATACACCTCCCCTATACCATGACAGCACAGCGCCATATACACATCATATACTGATCCTACCACATACACCTCCCCTATACCATGACAGCACAGTCACATATACACATCATATACTGATCCTACCACATACACCTCCCCTATACCATGACAGCACAGTCACATATACACATCATATACTGATCCTACCACATACACCTCCCCTATACCATGACAGCACAGTCACATATACACATCATATACTGATCCTACCACATACACCTCCCCTATACCATGACAGCACAGTCACATATACACATCATATACTGATCCTACCACATACACCTCCCCTATACCATGACAGCACAGTCACATATACACATCATATACTGATCCTACCACATACACCTCCCCTATACCATGACAGCACAGTCACATATACACATCATATACTGATCCTACCACATACACCTCCCCTATACCATGACAGCACAGTCACATATACACATCATATACTGATCCTACCACATACACCTCCCCTATACCATGACAGCACAGCGCCATATACACATCATATACTGATCCTACCACATACACCTCCCCTATACCATGACAGCACAGTCACATATACACATCATATACTGATCCTACCACATACACCTCCCCTATACCATGACAGCACAGCGCCATATACACATCATATACTGATCCTGACACATACACCTCCCCTATACCATGACAGCACAGCGCCATATACACATCATATACTGATCCTACCACATACACCTCCCCTATACCATGACAGCACAGCGCCATATACACATCATATACTGATCCTACCACATACACCTCCCCTATACCATGACAGCACAGTCACATATACACATCATATACTGATCCTGCCACATACACCTCCCCTATACCATGACAGCACAGCGCCATATACACATCATATACTGATCCTACCACATACACCTCCCCTATACCATGACAGCACAGTCACATATACACATCATATACTGATCCTACCACATACACCTCCCCTATACCATGACAGCACAGTCACATATACACATCATATACTGATCCTACCACATACACCTCCCCTATACCATGACAGCACAGTCACATATACACATCATATACTGATCCTACCACATACACCTCCCCTATACCATGACAGCACAGTCACATATACACATCATATACTGATCCTACCACATACACCTCCCCTATACCATGACAGCACAGCGCCATATACACATCATATACTGATCCTGACCCAGTACAATAAGGATATAAAGCACCAGTGTCAGGAGAATTAGCCTGTACATAATAAACACATGTGTTCCCCAACCTGTGGGTCCCAAGCTGTGGCAGGACTACAACTCCTATCATGCTGTGACTACTGTAGTTTTGGAGCAGCTGGTGACCCACAGGTTGGGGGATAATATGGGAAGTGCTGTGTATAGAGGAGCAGTGCAGGGATATATGGGGCAGCCCTGTGACCTAGGTGACCTCCCTCTCCCAGCACTCCCAGCCTCCCTACACCTACAGGATGATGAGAGTCAGTCAGTGAACTCACCAGACAGCAGCCCCAGCAGTCGGCACGGCCTCCAGCAGTCAGATAGTGAGGAGGTCACATGGTGAGGAGGGGGCGGAGCCTCTAGTCCGAGTGAAAGGTCCTAGCAGGCCATCTTCAGGGCAGAGCAATGATCCTGCTCGGGGTGAGGGGATATTCACACTGTCTGCCCAGGAGGGGAGAGAGTGGGAGCACATGAGGATGCTGAAGGTGAGCAGGGAGGGGTAGCACTCTGAGGCCACCAGGAGTACAGGAGCCTGGAGTCATTTTTTTTTTTTTGGAGATTGAAATTGCGCACCCTGTAACTCACCACTAGATGGCGCCCTAGGCCATCGCCTACCCTGGCCTACCCTTTGTCCCGGCCCTGCACACAGGTTATAGTACAGGTATAGCACACACTACCATCACAGTACAATCACAGGACATTACATACAGGTTATTATAGTACAGGTATAACACACACACACTACCATCACAGGACAATACACACAGGTTATTATAGTACAGGTATAACACACACACACACACACACACTACCATCACAGTACAATACACACAGGTTATAGTACAGGTATCACACATGCTGGTATCACAGTACAATCACAGGACATTACATACAGGTTATTATAGTACAGGTATAACACACACACACTACCATCACAGGACAATACACACAGGTTATTATAGTACACTACAGTATAAAACACAATACTATCACAGTACAATACACAGGATATTATAGTACAGTATAACACGCAATACTATCACAATACAGTACACACAGGTTATTATAGTACAGTATAACACATGTTGGTATTACAGGACAATACACACAGGTTATTATAGTACAAGTATAACACACACCACTATCACAGTACAATACACACAGGTTATTATAGTACTGATATAATACACACGCTGGTATCACAGTACAATACACACAGGTTATTATAGTACAAGTATAACACACACTACCATCACAGTACAATACACACAGGTTATTATAGTACAAGTATAACACACGCTGGTATCACAGTACAATACACACAGGTTATTATAGTACAAGTATAACACACACTACCATCACAGTACAATACACATCGGTTTTTATAGTAATGTATAACACACAATGCTATCACATTACAATACACACTGGTTATCACGCGTTTCGCGTACTTGCTTTATCGAGGGTTTACCCTCGATAAAGCAAGTACGCGAAACGCACGTCGGGTGAGTGGTATGGTGGTCGTTGCACTAAGGACATATGGGTAGTGTCTAAATATGCACTTTATGGACTTGTATGCATTTTATATAGCACTATGCATAAATTTAGCTAATTACATGCCCAATGCCCAGTGCTTCGTTTGTGTAAATTAATTTATTACCTCTGTACTCTGTATACATATTGTTTTGTATTATTTACCACCACCATTGTTCTGGGGATCTGTTTGTCAGTTCCTTTACTGTTTAAAATTTTGCTTTGTAAATGTATTTTTCTATATATGTAAATAAAGGTAAACAACATACGTATATTTTGTAATTTTTGGTCCTGCATGTTTTGTTAGTGGGGTGGTTTTTTCCCCCTCTTCTTCTCTTTTTGGTTTTGGTATACTAGTGTGCATAGGGACCCTAGGATATATTGGATCATATATAGGCATACTGTGTTAGGGGGTGTCATACAGTGTACAGTATATCTGCAGTCAGCAACAGATTGTATACCACTGCCTTTGAAAAACTAGTGTCACCACCAGTATATTTTATGATTTCTGTATTTCTTACTGAGGGCATATCCAAGCTTACTGCTAATTGCCCTGTGTAAGAGGTGGCATACACCATATAGCAGATCTTACACACAGACTCTATACGACTACCTCCAAAAGTAGTCTGAGTAATATATTTTCTTGGCTTGCTGTGATCTATAGTGCAGCTATCTCAGTCTTGACTGTGCAGTGTCCATAAAATGGTGAAGCCCAGGGGTAAGGGTCGAGGGCGTGGGGTTCTAAACGATGCCGTTGCCGGAGGCCGTGGTTTAGGGCAGGGTGACACAGCAGCATCCGTTGAGGAGGTAGCAGTGGCACACCGCAGACATTCAAACTCTAGCGTCTTCTCGCAACTTACTGGGCCTCAGGGTACACCACTATTCAAACCGCAGCAGTGGGAACAGGTGCTGATGCGGATAATGTGTCCAGTAACTTATCCACCACCCAGTCTTCCACGCAGTCCACCCACGCTACCCAAGGGAGTGGAACCCTTGCTCCAACAGCTCAGCCTCCTTCCCCACAGCATGGCCCCTCCAGGGAAAGGAGGGATTCAAAATTGGAGGAAGAGCTGGTGGTGGATGAGGACAAGGTGACTGACCCTAGCTGGGTGGATAAGCCTAGTGACAGTGCTTCTGAGGGGGAGTCAGGTTAAGCCACAGGACCGGTTGGAAGAGGAAGAGGGGTGGGCAGAGGGAGAAGCAGGGGCAGAGTAGGTAGATCAGCAACTGTTTCACAGAGTCAAACTCCCGTGGTCAGGCCTAGATGTCTGCAAGTCTGCAGATTCTTTAAAGAAATTGCGGATGACCGACGGACTGTAGTGTGCAACGTGTGCCACGCCAGGATCAGCAGGGAAGCCACCACTACCAGCCTAACCACTACCAGCATGCGCAGGCATATGAGTGCTAAACACCCCACTCAGTGGAACCAAGGCCATTCACTTAGTTAGTACTCCTTCCCCTGTGTCACATTCTGGCTCTGTCATTCCCCCCGCCCAGGGCCCAGGCACGAGCGCCTCCCGCCCTACACCCACCCCTTCACCTCCACTATGCTCAAAGTCAGACTCCAGACTGCTGGCTGGGACATGCAGTGCAGCTACCAAGATTTTAGCAGCACACTGTGGTGATCGGCTGCTGGCAGAATGGGGGCAGCAGGTGTTGCATACAGACCCCAAAGAAGTCCTCAGTACTATTATATTATTATTACTATTATATAGTAAACTAGAAAATGTACCCGGCGCTGCCCAGGTATAAAGTGTCAGTGTGTTAATTAGATTTGTTCTAAGGTGCCCAGGAGGCCAATCTAAAGGTATTGTTTCATCTGAGTTAATCAGTGGAATTAGTGTATACCTGTAGTGCATAATTGGAGGGGTTCTGTATACCTACAGTGTATAGTTTTTAGGGGTCTCGCATATCTGTAGTGCATAGTTGGGGGGGGGGGTACTGTATACCTATAGTGTATAGTTGGGGGGCTCCTGTACACCTGTAGTGTGTAGTTTGGGGGGGGGGGCTGTATACCTGTAGTGTATAGTTGAGGGAGGTCCTGTATACGAGTAGTGTATTGTTGGGGGGCTGTATACCTGTACTGTAAAGTTTGGGAAGTCCTGTATACCTGCAGTGTATAGTTGGTAAAGGTCCTGTATACCTGTACTGTATGGTTTGGGGGTCTTATATACCTGTAGCATATAGTTGGTGCTGTATACCTGTAATGTATAGTTGGTGGAGGTCTTGTATATCTGTAGTTTATAGTTGAGGGTCCTGGATACCTGAAGTGTATAGTTAGTGGAGGTCTTGTATACCTGTAGTATATAGTTCGGGGGTCCTTTTTACCTGTAGTTTATAGTTTGAGGGTCCTGTATACCTGTAGTATAGAGTTGGTGAAGGTCCTGTATACCTGTAGTGTATAGTTTGGGGTCCTGTATACCTGTAGGATAGAGTTGGTGGGGGTGCTGTATACCTGTAGTGTATAGTTTTGGGTTCCTGTAAACCTGTAGTGTATAGTTTGGGGTCATGTATACCTGTAGTATATAGTTGGTGGAGGTCCTGTATATCTGTAGTGTAAAGTTTGGGGGTCCTCTATACCTGTAGTATAGAGTTAGTAAAGGTGCTGTATACCTGTAGTATAGAGTTGGTGGAGGTCCTGTATACCTGTAGTGTATAGTTTTGGGGTCCTGTATAGCTGTAGTTGTCCTGTATACCTGCAGGGTCGTATTTACCATTAGGGACCCATGGTCTGGTGCCTAGGGTAGCACCTTGCAGAGGGGCAGTACTCTCCCGTTCAGACTTGCCAGAAAATCTGGTGTCTTTTCGAGGGGGGGTATGGCGGTATTGGTCAGGTCTGGTGTGGCGGTGTTCTCCAGTCACAGTATGGCCGTATTGGTCAGGTCTGGTATGGCGGTATTGGTCAAGCCGGTCGGTGTTAAATGTGACATGTGGAGCTATTACCTACCAATCTATCCTGATGCTAATTGGTAAGTGAGGATGGGGCATCTTCAGGTTTAGTGCTTAGGGCACCAGCAGTTGGTAATACTGCCCTGTATACATGTACTGTATAGATGGAGTAGGGGGTCCTGTATACCTGTACTGTATAGATGGAGTAGGGGGCCCTGTATAGATGGAGTAGGGGGTCCTGTATACATGTACTGTATAGATGAAGTAGGGGTCCGTCCTGTATACATGTACTGTATAGATGGAGTAGGGGGCCCTGTATACATGTACTGTATAGATGGAGTAGGGGGTCCTATATACATGTACTGTATAGATGGAGTAGGGGGTCCTGTATACATGTACTGTATAGATGGAGTAGGGGGCCTTGTATACATGTACTATATAGATGGAGTAGGGGGTCCTGTATACATATACTGTATAGATGGAGTAGGGGGTCCTGCATACATGTACTGTATAGATGGAGTAGGGGGTCCTGTATACATGTACTGTATAGATGGAGTAGGGGGCCCTGTATACATGTACTGTATAGATGGAGTAGGGGGTCCTGTATACATGTACTGTATAGATGGAGTAGGGGGCCCTGTATACATGTACTGTATAGATGGAGTAGGGGGTCCTGGATACATGTTCTGTATAGATGGAGTAGGGGGTCCCGTATACATGGAGTAGGGGGTCCTGTATACATGTACTGTATAGATGGAGTAGGGGGTCCTGTATACATGTACTGTATAGATGAAGTAGGGGTCCTTCCTGTATACATGTACTGTATAGATGGAGTAGGGGGTCCTGTATACATGTACTGTATAGATGGAGTAGGGGGTCCTGTATACCTGTACTGTATAGATGGAGTAGGGGGTCCTGTATACATGTACTGTATAGATGGAGTAGGGGGCCCTGTATACCTGTACTGTATAGATGGAGTAGGGGGCCCTGTATACCTGTACTGTATAGATGGAGTAGGGGGCCCTGTATACCTGTACTGTATTGATGGAATAGGGGGCCCTGTATACCTGTACTGTATTGATGGAATAGGGGGCCCTGTATACCTGTACTGTATAGATGGAGTAGGGGGTCCTGTATACATGTACTGTATAGATGGAGTAGGGGGCCCTGTATACCTGTACTGTATAGATGGAGTAGGGGGTCTACCAGTTATTTCTGTGGATCTGAATATTGATAATGCAGTCAACACACTGTGTTAGTATACACTGTGTGTTGATATGCTCACTAGCGCTGTATACAAAAATATATAAATTCTGCTAGGTGTGTGGGGGACACCCTATATTCCCCCAATTATACAGATCATAAACTAAACATATACACTCACCGGCCACTTTATTAGGTACACCATGCTAGTAACGGGTCGAACCCCCTTTTGCCTTCAGAACTGCCTCAATTCTTGGTGGCCTAGATACAACAAGGTACTGGAAGCTTCCTCAGAGATTTTGGTCCATATTGACCTGATGGCATCACACAGTTGCCGCAGATTAGTCGGCTGCACATCCATGATGCCAATCTCCCGTTCCACCACATCCCAAAGATGCTCTATTGGATTGAGATCTGGTGACTGTGGAGGCCATTGGAGTACAGTGACCTCATTGTCATGTTCAAGAAACCAGTCTGAGATGATTCTAGCTTTATGACATGGCGCATTATCCTGCTGAAAGTCGCCATCAGATGTTGGGTCCATTGTGGTCATAAAGGGATGGACATGGTCAGCAACAATACTCAGGTAGGCTGTGGCGTTGCAACAATGCTCAATTGGTACCAAGGGGCCCAAAGAGTGCCAAGAAAATATTCCCCACACCATGACACCACCACCACCAGCCTGAACCGTTGATACAAGGGAGGATGGATCCATGCTTTCATGTTGTTGACGCCAAATTCTGACCTTACCATCCGAATGTAGCAGCAGAAATCGAGACTCATCAGACCAGGCAAAGTTTTTCCAATCTTCTACTGTCCAATTTCGATGAGCTTGTGCAAATTGTAGCCTCATTTTTCTGTTCTTAGCTGAAAGGAGTGGCACCCGGTGTGGTCTTCTGCTGCTGTAGCACATCTGCCTCAAAGTTGGCCGTACTGTGCGTTCAGAGATGCTCTTCTGCCTACCTTGGTTGTAACGGTTGACTATTTGAGTCACTGTTGCCTTTCTATCAGCTCGAACCAGTCTGCCCATTCTCCTCTGACCTCTGGCATCAACAAGGCATTTCCGCCCACAGAACTGCCGCTCACTGGATGGTTTTTCTTTTTCGGGCCATTCTCTGTAAACCCTAGAGATGGTTGTGCGGGAAAATCCCAGTAGATCAGCAGTTTCTGAAATACTCAGACCAGCCCTTCTGGCACCAACAACCATGCCACGTTCAAAGGCCCTCAGATCACCTTTCTTCCCCATACTGATGCTCGGTTTGAACTGCAGGAGATTGTCTTAACCATGTCTACATGCCTAAATGCCGCCATGTGATTGGCTGATTAGAAATTAAGTGGTAACGTGCAGTTGGACAGGTGTACCTAATAAAGTGGCCGGTGAGTGTAGATACACCCAGCGCAGATAATTAGTGGGTCAGTCAGAATAAGGAGGGTCAAGATTATATAGGTGACAAATACCTGAATCGAAATCCAGCTGGAAAGGTGAATATAACACTTGCCCAGATGCCGATATCAATGGAGTTCAGCCGAAGTCACATCCAGCTTTTATGCAGTGTAGAGAAGTTGATCAAGGGGAAGAAATCTTCTGAACTAGACAGATCCTCCGGCCGGTAGCACTGCACATAAGTTCACACAGTCAAGATTTCTGTGACAAAAAGTGGGATCCTGAGTGACATCACTCTCCTTAGGTTTGGATCTTAGTGCAAGGCAGAAGTTATCCTATCCATTTCAGTGTACACGGACACCTTCATCAGGGATAGGGCTTTTCTTTGGATCCTTTCCAGCCCACCTATTGCCAGGGTTTATTTACATTATGGAGAGTACTGTTTAACTTCCTCCATGTTTTATAAAACACATACGTGTAATGTGTATTGGAAAGTCCACGTCAAATAGTTTGTTGTAAATAATGACTCTTTGCCTATACTTGTGTTTCTTCTCTTCTCAATTTGCATTGATTGTATGGTATTTCATCAGATCATTTACATATCCCCACCCCTGTTTTTTCACTGCCTATTTTTGTTTTGTTTCATTTCACAAAAAGGCAAACAGTTCTAGATCTACATTTAAGCCTTCTGGGGCTAATGAGTTCAGTTCAGTTCTGGACATTTTCTCCAAAAAATTACCTCCTCTCCAATGTGATGTTATTTTCTCTAAACCAAAAAAATATGAATCTCTGAATGAGCAGTTATGACATTCGATATAGTGACGAGACAGTGGATGACCTTTAGATTTTCTGTTTATGAGATGCTCCTGTATACGTGTAGTTAGTCCGGCCTATATATCGTTTACCACAAGGACATACAATGCAGTAGATTACTCCCTTTGATTTACAAGTCTTTAATTTTTATATTGTCTTCTCCCATTGCTGGAGCTTCTCCTGTAGATAAAACTTTTCTTTGTTTTCCTGAGATGTTGCATGTTTTGCAATTTTTGCAGGGGTAGAAGCCCAGCGGGAGGGAGAATAGGTGGTCACTGGTTTTATTCCTCTGTGTTTTTATAGTGGGAGCCACCATGTTTCCTACATTGCATGCCTTTCTGAATATGAATGATGGTTGGGCTGTGGATCTGTTGTGAGGCAGCTGCCCTGGCAACCAATCAGATTCCAGCTCCCTATGAAAATGAAAGCAGTAATCCTATTGGTTGCTAAGGCTTCCAACTGCAGTTTCTGCTTGGCAGCTGCAGCTAATTATATCACCTGTGTGTGCAGTGAGGAGATTTTCCCATTCATCTCTATGGGGCCATATTCCCCCTCCCCCTCCGGTACATCTGGCGGGGATGGGACCTTCGCTCTAACCTTCCCGGGCACCCAATGTATCTGCCTGCCAAATTTGGGGTCAAACGGTTCAGGCGTTTGGAAGTCTATACGGGACAGACGGACAGACAGACTTTCATTTTTATTATATAGATGCCACCATCTTTCACAGGGCAATTAGCAGTGAGCTTGGATGTGACTGCAGTCATAAATGAAATAAGAGGGGGCGTGGCTTAGCGATGGCGCGGTGAGGTCGCACTTCGGTGGAGCTCCGGGCCGCGCGACACAGACACAGCTGCATAACTCCTTCCTTCACCTCATACCTGATGCCGGTCAGGCGGGGAAGGCCTGCAGGAACCCCGAACCCACCGGTGACGAGATCCACGTCGGGCACCCCCCGCATTGAGAGGTTTCTGCAGCCGTCCTCCTCCTCACGACCCGGCCCGCGGCCCTGCAACATGGCGACGGCCCGTCTGCAGCCACTTCCGTCTAGGGACCGACGCGAGGCCACAGACTCCGCGCAGGGGACAACTGCCACCGCAGATCGGGGTGCTCCTATGGAGGAGCAGGAGCCCACGGACTGGCCCTCCGCACATGGAGCCGCCTCGCCGGTGAGCCCGCAGGCGCAAGGTACTGTCCCACAATCGGAGTTCCAGCTCCTCAGGGAACTTATTCAGGCACTCCCGACTAAAAGGGACTTAGATGCTGTGGTGGCCAGGATTGAGGCCGCCCAACAACAAGCTTTGGAGGCGGTCAGGGCGGACGTAGAGGGGCTGGCGGCCCGCACGACAGCTACAGAGGATGCAGCCGCCATTTTGTCCGACAGGGTGGACACGCTAGAGCAAGAGATGGCGCGCTCTCGCGCACACACGCAGAGGCTAACCCTCCTCCTAGATGATCAGGAGAACCGGGGACGCAGGAACAATGTGCGCATTAAAGGCCTGTCCGAGAACCACCCACAGGATGATTTGCTCCGTCGGGTGACTGAAATTTTTAATAGAGCGACAAACAGACCGCTGGACTCGACCTACCACATAGATAGAGTGCATAGGGTGGCGCGGCTCTCCTCCCGTGACAATCCGGCACCGAGAGACATCCTCTGTCGCCTCCACAACTATGTGGACAAGGAAGCCCTGATGCTCGCAGTGCGCAATTCAGAGACGGTTCAGTATGAGGGAGAGACAATCCGTCTGTTCCCTGACGTCTCCATACGCACCTTACATATGAGACGTCTCCTCCGCCCACTTCTGCTTGCCATTAAAGATGCGGGAGCATCATACAGGTGGGGACACCCACTGCATGTGCTGGTCCGGCGGGGTACGGACATCTTCCCCCTGAGAAGATATGAGGACTTGCCGCAACTCTTCAGCTTCCTAGGGATCTCCCCAGTAGAGGTACCCGACTGGCTGTCGGTGGATTTGCCGGACCCGGTCGCACCACCTCGCCGTCGTGGATCGCGAGCACGCATCATCTCGGATCGATCCACATCCCCCCCTCGGCCCATGGGAGAAGATCTGTCTGGGAGGTTCCCGATGGAAGCCTGATCTGAGCCCTGCATACCCATCTCAGCACCTACTCATCTCAGCACATCATCGGAGGGGATGCGGTGGTTTACGCTTTCCGTCAGGACCGTATATTCACACAGGTTTACCTGTACTGTCGCATGTCTCTGGGGACTCTGGGGGGGGGGAGAGGGGTTGATGGAGCGACGCCTCCAGCTGCAAGTTATGGTTTTCTGACTGACTCCTGTGTTCTGCGGCTGTGGCTGGGGGGCGTCTCGAGGAGACACTCAGCGGTAAAAGGGGAGATCTAAGGCGCTTCTTGTGGCCCCCACTACACATGTTTCCCTGATGTGTGCCTGCTGTCTCCAGTGGTGGCCGACTGTGGCACTACCTTAACAATTGGTTTGCCTGGTGCCGCCCCCCTCTTCCCTCCCTGCTCCCTCCCCTCCTTCCTACTCCCCCTTCCTCTCCCTCCCCCCTTCCCTCTCCCTTCCCTCCTTTCCTCTCCCTTCCCCCTCATCTTCCTCCCTCCCCTTTTCCTCTTCCCTTCCCCCCCTCCCTTCCCCTCCCCCCCCTCCCTTTCCCTCCCCTCCCCCCCCCCCCTTTTTTCCCTCCCCTCCTTTCCTCCCCCCCCTCCCCTTCTACCCCTGCTCCCCCTCCCCCCCTCCTCCGGTTGCCCTACCCGTGTTGTGCCACATTCACGCTAATCTTACTGTTGGAATTAGGGGTTCCTGTGGCCCCCTCCGTTTTGCAGGTTCCTATTTAAAGTTCTGGAAGGAAAGTTAAAGTTTGTGCCCTGGGATCCTCACTCGCGCTGTGCCCTACTGTGGGGTATGGGGCGGTGAGCTCTCAGTGAATCCTTTAAGCTGTGTTGCCGGCCTGGGGGTCCCCCCGCCCCTGGTTTTCCACGTCTCCATCTTTCTTTGCCCCTCCTCCTGGAGCGGTGTTTCTATTCTAAGCATCTGTGTGCTTTTTCTCTTACTCTATCTGCCTACCCTTCTTCCCCTGACCCCTTCTTCTGGTTGCTAGCCGTCTAGGGTCTTCTTCTCTATTACCTACTAACCTTTCTCTGTCCCCCCCCCCCTTCCCCATCTTCCCTCCTCCTCCACCTTTAGTCCCCCCCTGTCCCCTCCCTCCCCACTGTCCTTCCCTTCCCCAGATACCCAGATGGCGGCCCGCTCACAGACATCCCTAAAGGTGGGCTCCCTGAACGTCAAGGGCCTACACGATTGCGGGAAGCGCTCTATCATGTTAAATCTATTTAAGAAACAGGGCCTACATGTTGCTTTTGTACAGGAGACTCACATGCTGACTTCTCACAAGTTCACACTGTCTAACTCTTGGTTTCCTCATGTCTATCACAGCTTCTCTCCCATCCCCAAGGCTAAAGGAACGAGCATTTTAATTTCCAGGTCGCTGCCGTGGGAGCTGGTTGACTCACGCTGTGATGAGGAGGGGAGAATGATGTTGGTGAAAGGTAGGATCGCATCTCAGATGTTCACCTTTGCCTCTCTCTGCCTCCCCAATGCGGGTCAGGCTTGGGCCCTCGCCTCTTACCTGGACAGGGTAGACGAATTTGCAGAAGGGGTCCTGGTCGTCGGTGGGGACATCAACCTGGCCCTCGACCCCACGGTAGATACCTCCAGAGGCTCCTCCCATATTAATCGTGCAACACTACGGAGAGTAGGCTCTCTACTGCATGACCACCAACTCCTTGACACATGGAGACTGACCCACCCACGAGACAGAGACTATTCTTTCTATTCCCCGGTCCATGACATGTTCTCCAGATTGGACTATCTGTTCCTGAGGCACCGTGACATGACCCTACTGACTGATGCGACTATAGATACCATTACGTTCTCCGACCACGCCTTGATTACATTATCCATCTCCCTTCCCGAACCATACCCCACACAATGGCAGTGGGTACTGAACTCCACGCTGATTCAGGACGTAGCGGTCCTTGCGGACCTCAAACAGTCCTTAGAGGAATACTTCCACCTGAATCCCCCCGACGAGACTTCTCCCATGACGGTATGGGAGGCGCATAAATGTGTGGCCAGAGGTGTGCTCATAAAACACGGAACACGCCTAAAAAAAGACAAAGCCGCCAAAACTAAACGCCTCCTAGACCAACTTCGGGACATAGAGCTCGTGCACAAATCCTCCCCCTCTGACGTCACCAAAACTCAATTGTTACAGACCAGAGACGCCTTGCGTTCCCATCTCATAGACAGGGCCAAAGCACAACTCACTAAATGCCGTAGGCATTTTTATGAATTCGGGAATAAATGTGGTAGGACTCTGGCAAGGGCACTCCGTTCTCAGTGGTCTAAGACATATGTCCCCCATATCATGACACCCACTCAGACCAGGGAGCACCTCCCGGCGGGCATTGCAAGGACATTCAGGGACTTCTATGCCACCCTGTATAATGCGGACATCTCCAACCCCCTCACCCAATCCCCCTCTTTCCGTACCCGGGTCCGAAACTATATTGCGGATTCGGGCCTTCCCAATCTCACGGAGGAAATTATAGCCTCCCTAGAAGCCCCGATTTCTGAACAAGAATTCAAAGCTGCCGTCAAGGACTCTAAGACGGGCAAAGCCCCGGGCCCTGATGGCCTCACTCTGCCATACTACAAACAGTTGGAACAGATCCTCACCCCTCACTTCCTCTCGGCCTACAACTCCTTAGCACAGGGATTGTCTCCTCCTAGAGATAGTACTCGGGCCACGGTAGTTGTCATTCCCAAGGAAGGTAAAGACCACTCCCAATGCGCCAGCTACCGCCCGATCTCGCTCCTGAATGTGGATCTGAAGCTCTTTGGAAAAATTTTGGCGACCCGACTGGTGGTGCACTTAGACACTATCATTCACCCGGACCAATCAGGCTTCATGCCCGGCCGTGAGGCCCGCGATAACACCCTGCGCACAGTTGACCTGGTCCATAGAGCTCTAGTCTCCCGCACTCCGTTGATGTTGTTATCCACCGACGCGGAAAAGGCTTTTGACCGGGTCAACTGGGCGTTCATGGAGGAAACATTAAGAGCTCTGGGCCTAGGCTCAAATTTCCTATCCTGGGTCTTGT
This sequence comes from Dendropsophus ebraccatus, assembly GCF_027789765.1. Lineage (NCBI taxonomy): Eukaryota > Metazoa > Chordata > Amphibia > Anura > Hylidae > Dendropsophus > Dendropsophus ebraccatus. Next base: position 79,403,879 of record NC_091467.1, on the reverse strand, counting down.
CATTGTACTCCAACCCTTCAGCCAAGGTCCGGGTGAATGGTATCCTTTCCGAGAGCTTCACGATCCACAACGGGACCAGACAGGGCTGTCCCCTATCCCCATTAATTTTTGTACTCACCCTTGAGCCCCTCATGCGTAACATCCGGGCCAATGGGGATATTGAGGGGATCCGCGTTGGGGGCACTACTCATAAGGTGGCCGCCTACGCGGATGACCTACTCTTTTTTATCTCCTCCCCGAGAATTACATTGCCAGTCTTGATGAGAGAATTGGAGGTTTACTCCTCCTTGTCTAACTTCAAGATCAACTATTCCAAATCGGAGGCACTTAACATCTCCCTCCCAACGGAGGTGGTGTCCTCCATCCAACCCTCCTTTGGCTTTCGCTGGGCCACGAGGTCCATCAAATACTTGGGTATTGTACTATCTGCCTCTCTCCAGGACCTATACACTCTCAACTACCCACCTCTCTTAGCCCAGATCCAATCCTGCTGTTCCGAATGGAGCAAGGGGACGTTCACATGGTTTGGTAGATGCGCCATATTTAAGATGACGCTCTTGCCAAAGTTGCTGTATGTTTTCCAATGCCTGCCAATCGGGGTCCCTAAATCCTTCTTTAAAGCAATAACATCCATTCTGCTGAAATTCATCTGGGGAGCAAAACCTGCCCGCATAAAAAGGACAATCTTGTGTAGACGGAAGGAGTGTGGAGGAGTGTCCTTGCCAGACATCTACATGTACTACCTGGCTTCCCACCTGACCAGAGTGATTGACTGGACTAGGCACGCCAAGACAAAACCCTGGGTCGCCATAGAACAGGCTTCGACGGACATTCCCCTAAGTTGTGTACCATGGCTCCCTAGAGAGGCATGTCAAGCTCTCTACCCGCACCCCACGATCGGCCCGACATTTAAAGCCTGTGGACACCCCACGGTCCGAGACAGGTTCATACCAAGGGGCTCCTTGATGACGCCGGTCCTTGGTAACCCGGATTTTGTGCCGAGCCTTTCAGACCCGGTCTTTCGGAGGTGGATATCCCTAAGGGTCTTTAGGGTGAAACATCTCTCCTCGGGTTCCTCCTGGCTTACTGCGGAGGCTCTGAGGTCCAACTCTGACACCCCGCCCCTGGGAATGTGGAGGACTTTACAGCTTACTCACTATCTTAGGTCCCTCCCGCCGCCGTCCCAATTCTCTACCACAATGACTTACTTCGAGACCCTCTGTGATGGCTCTGACACACTGCGACACTCTCTCTCCCTGATTTACTCCGATTTGGTGTCCCCGCCTGACCAGGACCCCCCCCCCTTATCTGGTGAGATGGGAGGAGGACCTGAATCTGAACTTGACCTCGACCCAAAGGACCAATATCCTGACGCTCGCACATAAGAGCTCGGTGAGCTCGCGTCTCCAAGAGGCAGGGTACAAGATCCTGACGCGCTGGTACCAGGTTCCGGTAAAATTACACGCAATCTGGCCTGAGTCTGACCCGCTCTGTTGGAGGTGCCGAGACTCTCAGGGTACGTTCCTGCACATCTTCTGGTCCTGCCCCTTACTATCCAATTTCTGGAATCGAGTGATTGAGACCTCGAGACGTGTAACGGGAGCCTCCGTGGAATTCACCCCTGCTCTCTTCCTCCTACATCACAGCGGGATGGCAATACAGACATACAGGCGATCTCTGCTGCGCTTTCTGGTCATGGCTGCCAGGGCGTGTGTGCCTCTGTTCTGGAAACGCTCGATTCCTCCCCCTGTGTCGCTGTGGGTAACCAAAGTTAATGAATTGATGAGGATGGAGGATCTGACGTCCTCCCTGCACAACTCCAACTCCCGCTTCACGAAGACATGGTTCGCCTGGATGGAGTTTCAGACCACTCCCGAATATGCTACCCTCCTGGCTGGGGACACTGCCCCTTCACCAATGTAGAGGTAGCAGTGGGTTGCTCTGGAAGTTGCCATCTGGGTCCTGACCCCCTCCCCCCCCCCCCCTCCCCCTCCTCCAATACCCCTCGCCCCTCTCACCTGGTCCTCTTTTCTCTCCCTCCTGCATTCTCTCCTACCTAACCCCTTTCTCTGTACTTGATGTCTCGTGGGCGCTTTACCCATGGGACCTCTTTTTCTTCTTTCTCTGGGAAAGCAGCGGAGCCGGGTGTGGGCCCACCCTTGGGATGGCCTTCCCGCTTGCCCTCTCATGTGTACCACCGACTATGATCATAGCTTTGTGCAGCGTCCCGATACACTCCCCGTTGCACCGTGAGTACACGATATACAGCGCTCCCATTGGTACGTACGCCACGTTTGTGGGGTTATCCCTATGCCATCCCTGGGGGATACGGCCCCACTTCTGGCTCTTATCTGCAAGAAAATTGTGTTTTGCTTTCTTTATTGTTGTGTATTTTATTTTATTGTCTTGGTTTGTATCTCTATGGTGTTTGTTTTCTTTTGTTTTTCTCTTCCTTTGTATTAAATAAAGAATTTATAAAAAAATAAATGAAATAAGAAAATATACTGGTCACACTAGTTTCTGGAGGTTGTCATATACAATTTGCGGGTAACTGCAGCTATTTAGTATATGCTACCATCTTTCACAAGGCAGTTAGATTTGAGCTTGGATGTGACTCACCACTTCTTCCCACCGCTGATTCGATTTTGAGTTTGAGTTTGACTTGGAGGTGCTGGGCTGCCCTTCCCCCAGCGTGTTGTCAGAACGGTCTTCAGTGCAGCTGGTGGCATCATCACTAATAAGCGCCTGTAAACTGACAGCGCTGACAGGCTGAGGTTTATGAATTTTCTTATTTCTTATCGCAGCCATATCCAAGCTCACTGCCAATTACCCTGTGTAATTAGCAGTGAGCTTGGTAGCATGTGACAGCGGGCAGAACCTAGTGACGGTTCTGCAACTTGGCAGCCTCACACATGTACCATGCCTGGCCCACGTCTACAACCTAGTGTTGCTGCGGTTCCTTAAAACCTACCCCAATTTGGCTGACTTGTTTACCAAGGTGCACCGCACCGCAAGTCAACCAGGGAAAGTTACCCCAACTGCTACAGTCAAATTCAAAGTCAAATGTCATCTTACGGGTGTCCTTTGCTGTCCTTTCACCAGTACCTTCTACCTTCCTTGGATGTTGTAGCCGTTTTAAAGGCAGGATTGACCAGGTCTTTTTAATATAATTCCTGGGCCTCTTAAGAAGACTGTATTGTATTACCCTTTGTAATTAGCAATGAGCTTGGTTGTGTGTGACAGCGGGCGGAACCTGGTGGCGGCTCTGCAACCTCACTTTTAATAGAACTCTGTGTCCTCACTGCCATGCTGTGTCAGACCTAATTTTTGGAAGGTTCACTTGCTACCTCACTTTTAATGGTTCTCTGTGTCCCTCTCTGAGGCTAAATCTAGCCATAATCTGGCTATTTTAATTGGATGATTGTATCGTCCATCTTGGTCTGGGTCAGTGGTGTCAGGCTAAGTTTTTGGGTGGTCCACATGCTACCTGTGTTTTAATGGTTCTCTGTGTCCTCACTGCCATGCTGTGTCAGGCCTAATTTTTGGGAGGCTCACTTGCTACCTCACTTTTAATGGTTCTCTGTGTCCTTACCGCCATGCTGTGTCAGGCAAAGTGTTTGGGTGGTTCATATGCTACCTGTGTTTGAATGGTTCCCTGTGTTCTCACTGCCATGCTGTGTCAGGCTAAATTTTGGGGTGGTTCATATGCGACCTCTGTTAATCCTTCATTGTGTGAGCACTGCCATACAATTGTCCATAATTCGGCAGCCTCAGAGGCATCCATGCATTCTGCCCCTGCTGTTTCCTGTCCATTTCCGTGGTGTTTCCATCATTTTCTGAGGTTGACAGGTTCTCACACTACGTTCCCTCTACCGAACTTGGGTCCCCTGCAAAAATGCTCGAGTTTCCCATTGACTTCAATGGGGTTCGTTATTTGAAACGAGCACCCGAGTATCAGGAAATATTTGTCTCGAGTAACAAGCACCCGAGTATTTTAGTACTAGCTCATCACTAGTTATTATAGTACTGGTATAACACACACTACTATCACAGTACAATACACACAGGTCATTATAGTACAAATATAACACACATTATCATACTATAAGAAATATAAACACAATATCACAGTATAAACATTATGTAAATATTTACTTTGTTGATCATGTTCCATAGGAAAGCCAAAGCATGTGGCGTCATGGTAGATTCCAACATTGTTCTTTTTACCATACTTTATATATAGCATTTTGCCTTTAAACAGTTATTATAAGTCAGTGATACCTAATATGTATATTTTAAATAAATCACTTTACATTTTTAGTTCCACTATAGGAACTGACTGTGTGATCTTCTAATCCCTCATGTAATAGTCTGTAATGCTCCTGTATTAGTCTATCATTGTCTGTAAAACAACCTATTATTATAGAGGGTGTAAGACAGCAGCTGGGAAGGTATATAATGGGGTATATATTCCAGCTAGGTTCTCTACACATGTTCTCTATACATGTTACCGAGGTATCGGGCCTTGGTAAAGTAAGAACCGATAATTCAGCTGTGTAAGCTGCAGTAAGTGGTTGACACCTTTTTATAGTTAGTAGAGCTGTTTGTAGACAGCTGATCCAGGACGGTTCTTTCTGGGAGTAGTCAGTGTTGGGTGGGTGACTACTCCCCATGTTTGTCCAGCCTATATAGAGCCAGCTAGTCAGCTGGATGGTGGGTGTGGGTGGCTGCTACACAAGGAAAAGGCTTTGTCTGCTGAGCTGCACACAGAACGTACCTGTGTCTCCTGCAAGGTTTGGTTTTTTTCTATAGTGCTAGTGAGGGAACTAACACTGTTTAGGTAGTGCTCAGACCAGCAGGTTTTTATTTTACTGTTTATGTTATTTTGTACCTGTTTCTATTGCACCTCCACTGCTGCCAATAAAACTACGGAGGTTACCGCATTTAGACTGCAACCTTGTCTGTGTCTCTTCATGAATGGACTTTGCCCCAGATCCCAGGGCTGGAAACCTTACATATGGTGGAGGATGCGGGCCCTTTTTTAAAGAGGCAGTACTCTTAAAGAGTCACTGTCGTTTTTTTTTTTTTTTTGCAGAAATCAATAGTCCAGGCGATTTTAAGAAACTTTGTAATTGGGTTTATTAGCCAAATCTGCCATTATCTGCATGTAAAAAGCCTTTTCCCAGGTCCCCCCTCCTTCCTCTTTTTCATCCACTCCGAAAAATCTGAAAATTGTGACTTGTTGCAGGAGTCGTCCCCTGTCTGCTCTATAGAGAGGGGAGGGGGGAGGAGGAAGGAGGGAGTTAGCCGGCAGCAGAAAGCAGATAAAAGAGGATTACAGGCACGGAGCTGGGTGACAGCTGTAATCTGAGCTCAGACAGGTCACTGGTGATGGTCAGAAGAGATAACGGGTGAGGGATTTGTAGATTAACTCTTTGTTGTCCTGTTTTGGTCTTTTCTTTAGCTCTCTCCATAGGAGAACAATGAAGACAGGGGGGAGAGCTTCAAACTGCTTTTTCATGATAAAAATGCATTTTTCGGATAATAAACCCAATTACAAAGTTTCTTAAAATCGCCTGGACTATTGATTTCTGCAAAAAAAATAAAAAATTTACGACAGTGACACTTTAACCTCTTAAGGACCCATGACGTACCGGCACGTCATGGATCACTGTCACTTAAGGACCCATGACGTGCCGGTACGTCATCCCTTTAAACGGGCGCCGCGGCCGGCCGGGTCCCGATCGGGGGAGATAGCCTGCTATAATACATAGCAGGCCATCTCTCCCTGTCGGCATGGAGGGTTGTTAACCCCCCCCATGCCGATGATCGCCGCTATTGGCTGATAAGCCCATAGCGGCGATCGGAACCTTTCCGGGCCATCGGTGGCCCGATGACCCGGAAAAAAAATGGCGGTCGGTGCTGTCCGAGGACGGCACCGACCGCCATTACTGTAAAAAGTAATGGTGGTCACGGTACCACCGTCCCGATCGCCGTGAACGGCCGGCCAGCCGGCCGGCCGTTCACGGCGATCAAAGTCCCCACAAGTAATAAATACCTGCTCCGGACCCCTCAGCTAGGTAGCTGAGGGGTCCGGAGCAGGTATTTGTACATTACTCACCTGTCCCGGGGTCCTGATCGGCGTCTTCCGGGTTCCCGGCGTCCACTTCCTCTTGTCGGGACTTCGGCTTCTTCCGTGAGTCCCGATCGGCTGTTTCCGGCTCCAGCGTCGTCTATTTTCGTATTTTTCCGGCTCCAGCGTCGTCTATTTTCGGATCTTGCGCTCTGCTGCCCCCTAGCGGCTGATAAGTGTAATACACGTATCAGCCACTACAGGGATGTTCAGAATGTAGTAAAAAAAAAAAATTTTTTCCCAATTTTTTTTTTTTCTATTTTCCGCACCCTATCGCCGCTGAGTGTTGATCAGCATCGCACGAAAGTGCGCTGCTAATCAGCAACTCCTCCTTTTTGGCGTAGGGTGTTTTTTTTTTATATCCTACTGCCACGGTCTGCTTATAAGTGCCGAACATAAGTGCGGCATTCATCAGCAACACCATTTTTGGCGTAGGTTTTTTTTGTATACTTACTGTAAAAAACACGTAAAAAAACACTACATTACACCACACTACATTGAATAAAGTTTTACACTACACCACTACATACCCCATATACCAATCCCCATATAAAGATGGCCCCCAGGGTGTTTTCGGTGTCGGACGCATACATTATTATTGCCTCCGACACCGAAACAGCCAGTGAGGATGAATTGGGGGGATCCTTCTTTCCTCCATTCATCCTCATCCTCCTCATCATCCAGTGACGTGTCTGGGAGTAGCGTAGCGTACGCTGCCCCCCAGACACGTCTTTTCCGCCAGTACCGTCCCAATAAGAGATGACGGTATGGCGTGAAATTCTACAAACTCTGTGAGAGTACCTCAGGGTACACTTACAGATTTAGGGTACGTGCACACTGCGGAATGGCGAAGGATAACCCTTCGTGCATTCCGCAGCTGGCACCCGCCGGCGGACTGATGCAGGTGCGCGTCTCCGCCTGTGTCATAGACTCTATCCTATGCATGGGCGGATTCCATTATCCGTCATTCCATCAACACGTTGGACGCAGAGCGGAATCCGCCCGTGCATAGAATGGAGTCTACGACACGGACGGAGACGTGCGCCTGCATCAGTCCGCCGGCGGGTGCCAACTGCGGAATGCACAAAGGGTTATCCTTCGCCATTCCGCAGTGTGCACGTACCCTTAGAGTGTATGAAGGAAGGGACACCCGAATCCAGCCGCCAGATGCCCCCCCCCCCATCCTCGGAGTTAGTGGGGAGATCGTCCGGGAACTGATCTTCCCACTGCTGGATAAAGGTCACCACCACCTGTACGGGGATAACTTTTATACCAGCACCCCCTCTTCTGGTCCCTCGCTGCCTGAGCTACTGTAGCTTGCGGCACGATCCGAACATATCAGAAATAGTAATAGCGCCCTAATATTTAGCAGCCATGGAGCGGACCCAGCGCTTCTGGATATGAAGGACCCCGTATCGCACCAGGACAACATTTTCCAGGTGACGTCCCCCACACTGGAGAACAGGAGACCCCAGAAGAAGTGCAGAGTGTGGCGTAACAGGGGGATCAGGAAGGACACCATTTACCAGTGTGACACCTGTCCTGATCACCCCGGCCTCTGCATACTGGATCGCTCCAAGGCGCACTACACGTCATTGGGGTTCTACATTATCTAAATTCTGTCCCTTATTCCTATTTCAGGGGTCACGTTGATCCAGGGATTATTCTGATCGCCATTATGGAGTCGGGAAGGAATTTTTCCCCTGTGATGAGGCTACTGTCGTCTGCCTCACGAGGGGTTTTTGCCTTCCTCTGGATCAACACAGGTTGAATTTGATGGACACCTGTCATTTCCAACCTTATAAACTAATAATTGGCCTAATACCCCCAAATAAATTAGAATTGTCCCTTTTCCCCAGCTAAATAGGTATGGCCGCCATTCCCATTAGAGGATGCCATGATGCAATTACAAAGCCTCTGTGCGGCCAGGACAGTAGAAACCCCCCACAAGTGACCCCATTCTGGAAACTACACCCCATAAGGAATCTAACAAGTGGGGCAGCGGGTATATGGCCCCCTGGTGACGGCCACATTTGGGACGTGAAAATGAAAAAAATGGTATTTTTTATTTTCACGGCACATGTCCTACACATGTGCCCATCACTAGTGGGGTCCATATGCTCACTGCACCCCTTGTTAGATTCCTTATGGGGTGTAGTTTCCAGAATGGGGTCACTTGTCGGGGGTTTCTACTGTTCTGGCAGCACAGGAGCTTTGTAATTGCGACATGGCCTCCATCCCCCATTCCAGCCTCTAAATGGCGCTCTGTCCTTTTGGTGACTTGCCCTGTGCCCATATGGCAAATTATGTCCACATGTGGGGTATTTTCGTACTCAGGGGAAACTACCCTACACGTTTTGTGTTCATTTTCTTTTTTAACCCCTTGTGGAAATGGAAAAAAATCAAGGCTAGACCAACATTTAGTGTAATTTTTTTAAAATTTTTACTCTAAATCATTGATCTTGTCTTGATTTTTTCATTTTCACAAGGGGTTAAAAGATAAAAAAAAACACAATGTGTAGAGCAATTTCCCCTGAGTACGGAAATACCCCACATGTGGACATAAAGCGCCATGCGGGTGCAGGGTAAGCCTCCAAAGGGAAGGTGCGCCATTTGGTTTTTGAAGGCTGGATTTGGATGGAATGGATTTCGAGGGGCCATGTTGCATTCAAAAGGCCCCTGTGTTGCCAAGACAGTTAAACCCCCCACAAGTGACCCTATTATGGAAACTACACCCCTCAAGGAATGTAACAAGGGGTGTAGTCAGCATATGGACCCCACTGGTGACGGGCACAAATGTGGAACAATGTGGCGTGAAAATGAAATATTAAATTTTTTACACTATAATGTTGGTCTAGCCTTGAATTTATCATTTTCACAAGGGGTTAAAAGAGAAAAAAACACACAAAATGTGTAGAGCAATTTCCCCCGAGTCCGTAAATACCCCACGTGTGGACATAAAGCGCCATGTGGGTGCAGGGCAAGCCTCCCAAGGGAAGGAGCGCCATTTGGATTTTAGAGGTTGGATTTGGCTAGAATGGATGATGAACGCCATGTCGCATTTACAGAGCCCTTGTGCTGCCAAAACACTGTAAACCCCCCACAAGTGACCCCATTCTGGAAACTACACCCCTCAAGGAATCTAACAAGGGGTGCAGTGAGGATATGGACCCCTGGATGACGGGCACATTTGTGCCATGAAAGTGAAAAAATGAAAATTTTCACTTTCACGTCACATTTTTCCACATTTGTGCCCGTCACCAGTGGGGTCCATATGCTCACTGCACCCCTTGTTAGATTCCTTGAGGGGTGTAGTTTCCAGAATGGGGTCACTTGTGGGGGGTTTCCAGTGTCTTGGCAGCACGAGGGCTCTGTAAATGCGACATGGCCCTTGAAATCCATTCCAGTGAAATCCAGCTTCCAAAAGCCAATTGGCGCTCCTTCCCTTTGGAGGCTCGTCCTGCGCCCCCTTGGCACTTTATGTCCACATGTGGGGTATTTCCGTACTCGGGAGAAACTGTGCTACATGTTTTGTGTTTTTTTTTTCCTTTTATCCCTTTGTGAAAATGAAAAATTGAAGGCTAGAACAACATTTTAGTGTAAAAAATACTTTAGTCTTTTTTCAAGCCATATTGTTTGGAAAATCTGTGAAGCACCTGTGGGGTCCAGATGCTCACCGCACCCCTTGTTACATTCCTTGAGGGGTGTAGTTTTCTAAATGGTGTCCCTTTAGGGGTGTTTTTTAGGTTTTGGCACCCCAGAGCCTCTGCCAACCTGAAGTGGTACAGTCAAAAATGACCAAAAATAACGGAGCCATTGAAATTCACTAGGCGCTCCCTTATATCTGAGGCTTGTGGTTGCGTCAAATAGCGCAATAGGGCCACATATGGGGTATTTCTATAAACTGCAGAAATGGGGCAATCAATATTGGGGTGCATTTCTCTGGTAATAGGTTTATAATTATGAAAAATATTGGATTACAATAAAATCTCTGCACAGAAAATTAAAATTTTCAAATTTCTTACACACTTAGCTTTTATTTCTGTGACTCCCCTAAAGGGTTAAAAAACTTTCTGGATGTGCTTTTGCAGAGTTTAGGGGGTGCAGTTTCTGAAATGGGGTGCTTCGTGAGGCTTTCTAACACACAGTCCCCTCAAATACACTTTAAACCTGAACAGTTCCCTAAAAATATCTGATTTTGAAATTTTACTGAAAATTTGGAAATTTGCTGCTAATGTTTTAAGCTTCCTATTGTCTAAAAAAAATGAAATATAGTTTAATAAATGCCGCCAACATAAAGTAGACATGTTGCTAATGCTATTTAATATATAATTTATGTGGTATAACCATTTTCTGTATAAGCAGAAAAGTTTTAAAGTTGGAAAAATGCATTTTTTCACAATTTTTCACGCTATTTTGGGTTTTTTCATAAAGATTCGTTATAAGTATCGACTCCAATTTACAAGAAATGTGAAGTACAATATGTCACGAGAAAACAATCTCAGAATCAGCCGGATAGGTAAAAGCATCCCGAAGTTATTAATGAATAAAGTGACACTGGTCAAATTCATAAAATTTGCTCCGGTCCTTAAGGCCATTTCAGGCCCGGTCCTTAAGGGGTTAAAGAGACAATACCTAAAACAAAGAGAAGTTGCAACTATGGAGGAACTAATAAAGCAGCTTGTGCAAGCCAATATCAGCCTCCAGCATGCCCATACCTCACAGCGAGAAGCTAATGCCTTACAGCGACAGGTGCACGAGGAGACTGTAAAAGCCCAGGCTGAGACAAATCGCCTATTGATGGAAGCTCACCAAGCCACGGTGCAGGAACAGCAGTGGGTGAATCAGTCTCTACAGCAGCAGCTTCAGGCTTTGGCAGATAGGCCAGAGGGGGCGATAGGTGGGCAGTCTACGCCCCGGCAGCTGGTGCAAAATGCATTAAGGAAAATGTCCAAAGAGGACGACGTGGAGGCATATCTTGGCACCTTTGAGAGTATTGCAGCGAGAGAGAGACTTCCTGTGGACCAGTGGGCAGATGTCCTGGCGCCCTTTCTAACCGGAGAACCGCAAAAGGCCTACTTCGATCTAAGGGTTCAAGATGCTAAGGAATACTCAAAGCTAAAGGGTGAAATCCTAGCCCGGCTTGAGGTTACCATAGCTGTGCGAGCCCAAAGAGTCTACAACTGGGAGTTTGATCCTACCAAGCCAGCTAGGTCGCAGATGTATGACCTTTTTCATCTCACTAATAAATGGTTGCAGTCAGAGGATCTCACACCAGCTTAAGTCATGGAACGAGTCGTCTGTGACCGCTTCATCCGCTCCTTACCCATCGGGCTCCAGCGCTGTGTGGGGTATATGGACCCCAAAAGTGTGGACGAGCTGGTGTCCGTTGTGGAGCGATACAGTGCAACAGAGGAATTCTTCCAGGTGTTGCATCCCCGTGAGAACAAACCGACACTTGGTAAGACTGTTCCATTTATAAAAGGGAAGAGACTGTATCCTGAGGGGAGGAGGGCCCGATTTGATGACAGGGGTGAACGGTTACCCAGACCAAAAGGGGACTCTTTAAGGAGAGCCCAGAGCCCCATAGTCTGTTGGCGCTGTCAAGGTCTTGGACATGCACAATGTCCGATGGCAGGGGAGCCAATGGAGTGTGGCCTGGGAAGACGTTCATCATTGTTTGCCAAACCTTCCTACTCTGCTCAGGCAGACTCTGGGAGAGACAGACGTGAGTGTTCTGTCAAGGTTGGTGAAAACTCTGTGCAGGCCTTATTGGACTCAGGGAGTATGGTGACCCTGGTGAAAGCCAGTCTCGTGGACCCAGACAAACTCCAGACACGCCGAATAGGTGTTGTCTGTATTCATGGTGACACTAAAGACTATCCCACCGCCATACTTACAGTAGAGACTCCTTGTGGCTCAGTGCAACATGAAGTGGCCATTGTTGCGGGCTTGCCACACAGTATCATCCTTGGCTGTGATTTTCCTCTGTTTTGGGATATGTGGGGGAATAAACAAAGTACCATGTATGATGATGTTCAGGTTGTAAATGATGGGTCTGAAAATACTGAGGCTGTAGCTCTGGTGGAAGGGGAGTCAGATATATTTCCTTTAGCAGTCCTGGTTGGCGATCCGGAAGAAACTCCCCCTGAACTAGAGCTCTCTTCTTTGCCCGTGTCAAAGGGAAACTTTGGTACAGAGCAATTAAGGGACCCTAACTTGGTTAATGCTTGGAAGACTGTAAAGGTTATTAATGGTAGACCCCAAGAGCCAGGCACAGCATTAGTCTATCCTCATTTTGCTGTAAATAATGATTTATTGTACCGGGTAAAAAAAAACATCAACAGAGGTGGTTGAGCAGCTGGTTGTACCCCAGTCTCATGGACGCCTGGTTTTAGAATTGGCTCATTCACATGTGCTGGGTGGGCACTTAGGGGTGGACAAAACCAAAAAGCGAGTGGAGCGGAACTTTTTCTGGCCGGGTATTTATAAAGCGGTAGAAGAATTTTGCCAATCCTGTCCAGAGTTCCAAATTAGTGCCCCGAAACCTCATTTCCGGAGCCCTCTAATACCCCTACCGATAATCGAAGTTCCGTTCGAACGGATTGGTATGGATTTGGTTGGGCCCCTTCCTAAATCATATACCTATATATGATCCAATGGGTGTATAACCCAGGGTCCTTGTGCACACTGCAATGCCAAAACCAAAAAAGGGAAAGAAGGGGGGGAAACAAACCCACCCCGCTAACCAACCATGCAGGACCAAAAATCACAAAGTTTTATATAATCATATATCTTTATTTGTATGTATGAAAAGTATATTACAAAACAAAATTAAAATATTTTTTACATAATGGAGGAACTGACACATGAACAGAACCCCAGAACAATGGTGGTGGTAAATAATATAGAGCAATATATGTACAAAATACAGAGATAGTAAATAAATTTACACAGACGGAGCACTGGGCATTGGGCATGTAATAGACTAAGTTTCAAGCATAGTGCTTAATAAAGTGCATACAAAATACTACCCATACGTCCTTAATGCAACGACCACCATATGGTCACCAGCATATTTTAGTGGTCGTGGACTATGCTACCCGCTACCCAGAGACAATTCCTCTTAGGAATACCTCATCTAAAGTGATAGCGAAAGAGCTGTTTTACATGTTTACCAGAACAGGGATCCCAAAAGAGATCCTAACTGACCAGGGCACACCGTTCATGTCCAAAGTGACCAAAGAGCTATGTTGTCTTCTAAAAATTAAACATTTGCGAACCTCTGTGTACCGTCCCCAGACAGATGGACTTGTAGAACGATTCAATAAAACCTTGAAGTCCATGCTTAAAAAGGTGGTGGATGAGGATGGGAAGGACTGGGACCGCCTATTACCTTACCTGATCTTCTCAATACGGGAAGTTCCACAGGCATCCACTGGCTTCTCCCCATTCAAGCTTCTATATGGCAGACATCCCAGAGGTCTCCTGGACATAGCAAAAGAGACCTGGGAGCAAGAAAATACACCATACCGAAGTGTAATCGAACACATAGCCGAGATGCAAGATAGAATTGCGGCAGTCATGCCAATCATCAAGGAGAACCTGCAGCAAGCTCAGGAAATACAGGCCAGGGTTTATAATAGGTCAGCAAGGGTCAGAACCTTTCAGCCAGGTGACCAGGCGTTGGTGCTAGTACCAACAATAGAGAGTACATTTCTGGCAAAATGGCAAGGTATACCAGATCCAGATCACAGGGATGAAAAACTTACAAGAGACCTAATAGGTAAATATACATCCTGGCAGCCATGACTGCCTATGGTGTTTAATGGCTGGGATATGTGTTATCTCGTATCCCTGCTCTTACAGCCATCAAGCACTGATGCTGGGACCATCACCATGAAGTAATAACACTTTTCCATGATTCCATTTAATATGGCGTACTATTACATCATTAGACTGGAGGGATTAGAGAAAAATAATAGAATAATGAATATTCAGGATATCAAAATGATACCAATTATTTATTTGGCAATGGTCACTATATCACGGGGCATAGTCACAGCAATGAGATTAATGTTAACTATTAGCTAACATTATGATTATTTCATTGTCTGGGCCTCTGAGTCTTATTGAAGACTTTTATCAAAGTAAATTCTTGTGCGGCATCCTGTCTGGCACATTGGCACAACATACGCTCATCGATCATGAGTCAGCAAAGTCACATAACAAACTGTGTTTAGCTGCAATTTAAACGTCGCCTGCCAGAGAATACGATATTATGCATAATGTGTGATTGACTGTTTTGTATTATTATTATTATTGTTTTTGGTAAAGAAGCTTAAAAGGAAAATAAAAGGCTCCCAATAACTGGATATTGGGGGGAAGGGGGGGGGGTAGATGTTTCAGAGGGGAAAACTCCTCAACCTCCAAAAGACAAAATATTCAGTACAAAGAGAAATAAGTGCTAGCTGTTTCACAGGGTCTAGGCCAAAAACAACATAAAATAAGATTCTATGTATGAAGTGTATATATATATGTATGAATTGTCTCTGGGCGTCTGTCCATGCCGTGATAGCTGTAACGTGTACTGACATCCTGACTGTCAATACGCAATAAAATGATTAAGAACATCCAAGCAATTACACGGCCAATTATAATATCCTGAATTCATTGCTTCTATGTAATCGGCTCCTCCTGGTTAATCCTGACAAGTGACATGTGTCTCCTGATAATCCAGCAGAAAAATCATTACTCAAGAAAAATCTTTGTTGTAAGTGAGCACATTGGTAGATATGGAGAATGGAGAGGGGATCCCGGGATTATATCCTCCAGTGCAGCTGACGCTGTGAAGACATGGACACACAAAGACTAGAGGACAGCTTAAGTCTTTTTATATACAAAACAATGTGGGCCACTTAGGTCTGTTCATAAAGAAAAGCAGAGGAAATACTTCCACCATTTTATGCTTTGCAGTTTCTGTTTCGCTCAAGATGGCTGGCGGCTGACATACAATGACGCTTTGGATCTCTGGGAGGCTGTCCTCATCACAGAAGAAGGTGCAGCAGCCTATTAGTGTAGTCTGTAGGGCCTGTATATGCATGTAGGATCCCAGAGGCTTCTGGGTAATGTATTAGGTGGGTGAGATGGGGGTGTACCAACAGGACACTTGTCATGATCACCAGGAGGGGTTGCACCCAGGGCCGCTTCTACCATGAGGCAGACTGGCATTCTGTTGTGTTATTAGCACCCCCACAGAACGCCTGTACACATATTCACCTTGCTGGGAAGCAATAGAAAATCCCTAGATGCCATAGTTATAGCCGCACACTGTAATACATACCATAAGAATTAGTATACACTACTTACATTATTAGTGCAATGTACTGTAAAAAGATGGTAGAAAAATGAATCCACTGTATAAAAAATTAAAATCTCTACTTTTCCCAATTTTTTAAATAAAAAAATGTAAACAAGAATATATATATATATATATATATATATATATATATATATGTATGTATGTATGTATGTTCATTTCATTTCTCGCCTCAGGCAGCAGAAAACCTTGAATTGGCCCTGGTAGCACCCACCGGGAATACTGACACATATCTTTTTAACCCCTTAACGACCGCGGGCGTAAGTGTACGCCCCCAAAACCCGTGCCTTAACGCAAACGGGCGTACATTTACGCCCGCGGTTTCCCCGATCGCTGCGTGTACACACGCAGCGATCGGGGAAGATGGCCTGCTATAATGTATAGCAGGCCATCCCTGCTTGTCGGCACGGGGGGTGATTAACCCCTCCCGTGCTGACGATCGCCGCTATTGGCTGATCAATTTAGATCAGCATATGGAGGCGATCTGCAGCTTTCCGGGTCATCGGTGACCCGATGGCCCGGAAAGCAATGGCGGTCGGTGCTGTCCGAGGATGACACCGACCGCCATTACTGTTAAAAGTAACGGTGGCCACGGTGCCACGTCCCGATCGCCGGGACCGGCTACCCCATGAAAGGGTTAAATACCTGCTGTGGACACCTCAGCTAGGTAGCTGAGGTGTCCAGAGCAGGTATTGACCCATACTCACCGGATCCAGCGTCCCGATCGCGTCTTCCGGGTTCCGAACGCGTCTTCCGGGTTCCGAACGCGTCCTCGTCTTCGTCGGCGTCTTCGTCTTTTTCCGGCGGTCCCCATCGGTAATCATCGGCTCCAGCGTCATCAAACTTCGGCTTTTTCCGGAATTGGCGTTCTACTGCCCCCTAGCGGCTGATAAGTGTATATAATACACATATCAGTAGCTATAGGGTTGAAGATTTTTTTTTTTTTTCCCAATTTTTTTTCTTTCTATTTTCCGCACCCTATCGCCGCTGAGTGCTGATCAGCATCGCACGTAAGTGCGCCGCTGATCAGCAACTCCTCCTTTTTGGCGTAGAGTGTTTTTTTCCTATATCCTACAGCCACGGTCTGCTGATAAGTGCCGCACATAAGTGCGGCATTTATCAGCAACTCCTTTCTTGGCGTAGTTTTTTTTTTTTATACTTAATGTTAAAAAAACATGTAAAAAACACCATTACACTACACGGAATAAAGTTTTACACTACACCACTACATACCCCATATACCAATCCCCGTATAAAGATGGCCCCCAGGGTGTTTTCGGTGTGGGACGCATACGCTATTATTGCCTCCGACACCGAAACAGCCAGTGAGGATGAATGGGGGGATCCTTCTTTCCTCCATTCATCCTCATCATCCAATGACGTATCTGGGGGTAGCGTAGCGTACGCTGCCCCCCAGACACGTCTTTTCCGCCAGTACCGTCCCAATAAGAGATCACGGTATGGCGTGAAATTCTACAAACTCTGTGAGAGTACCTCAGGGTACACTTACAGATTTAGGGTACGTGCACACTGCGGAATGGAGAAGGATAACCCTTTGTGCATTCCGCAGCTGGCACCCACCAGCAGACTGATGCGGGCGCGCGTCTCCACCCGTGTCATAGACTCCATGTTATGCTTGGGCGGATTCCATCGTCCGTCCAAAGAATGAACACATTTGACGGAGAGCGGAATCCGCCCGTGCATAGAATGGAGTCTATGACACGGACGGAGACGCGCGCCCGCATCAGTCTGCCGGTGGGTGCCAGCTGCGGAATGCACAAAGGGTTATCCTTCGCCATTCCGCAGTGTGCACGTGCACTTAGAGTGTATGAAGGAAGGGACACCCAAATCCAGCCCCCAGATGCCCCCCCCCCCATCCTCGGAGTTAGTGGGGAGATCGTTCGGGAACTGATCTTCCCACTGCTGGATAAAGGTTACCACCTGTACGGGGATAACTTTTATACCAGCACCCCCTCTTCCGGTCCCTCGCTGCCCTGTAGCTTGCGGCACCATCCGAACATATCAGAAGTAGTAATAGAGTCCTAATATTTAGCAGCCATGGAGCGGACCCAGCACTTCTGGATATGAAGGACCCCGTATCGCACCAGGACAACATTTTCCAGGTGACGTCCCCCACACTGGAAAACAGGAGACCCCAGAAGAAGTGCAGAGTGTGGTGTAACAGGGGGATCAGGAAGGACAACATTTTCCAGTGTGACGCCTGTCCTGATCACCCCGGCCTCTGCATACTGGATCGCTCCAAGGCGCACCACACGTCACTGGGGTTCTACATTATCTAAATTCTGTCCCTTATTCCTATTTCAGGGGTCACGTTGATCCAGGGATTATTCTGATCGCCATTATGGAGTCGGGAAGGAATTTTTTCCCAGTGATGAAGCTACTGTCGTCTGCCTTACGAGGGTTTTTTGCCTTCCTCTGGATCAACACAGGTTGAATTTGATGGACACCTGTCATTTTCAACCTTATAAACTAATAATTGGCCTAATACCCCCAAATAAATTAGAATTGTCCCTTTTTCCCCAGCTAAATAGGTATGGCCGCCATTCCCATTAGAGGATGCCATGATGCAATTACAAAGCCTCTGTGCGGCCAGGACAGTAGAAACCCCCGACAAGTGACCCCATTCTGGAAACTACACCCCATAAGGAATCTAACAAGGGGGGCAGCGGGGATATGGCCCCCTGGTGACGGCCACATTTGGGACGTGAAAATGAAAAAAAAATTATTTTTTATTTTCATGGCACATGTTCTACATATGTGCCTGTTACCAGTGGGGTCCATATGCTCACTGCACCCCTTGTTAGATTCCTTATGGGGTGTAGTTTCCAGAATGGGGTCACTTGTGGGGGGTTTCTACTGTCCTGGCAGCACAGGAGCTTTGTAATTGCGACATGGCCTCCATCCTCCATTCCAGCCTCTAAATGGCGCTCTGTCCCTTTGGTGGCTTGCCCTGTGCCCATATGGCACATTATGTCCACATGTGGGGTATTTTCATACTCAAGGGAAATTACCCTACACGCTTTGCGTTTATTTTCTTTTTTAACCCCTTGTGGAAATGGAAAAAAATCAAGGCTAGACCAACATTTGGTGTAATTTGTTTTAAATTTTTACTCTAAATCATTAATCTTGTCTTGATTTTTTCATTTTCACAAGGGGCTAAAAAATAAAAAAAACACAAAATTTGTAGAGCAATTTCCCCTGAGTACGGAAATATCCCACATGTGGACATAAAGCGCCATGCGGGTGAAGGGTAAGCCTCCAAAGGGAAGGAGCGCCATTTGTTTTTTTGAGGCTGGATTTGGCTGGAATGAATTTCGAGGGGCCATGTTGCATTTAAAAGGCCCCTGTGTTGCCAAGACAGTTGAAACCCCCCACAAGTGACCCCATTATGGAAACTACACCCCTCAGGGAATGTAACAAGGGGTGTAGTGAGCATATGGACCCCACTGGTGACGGGCACAAATATGGAACAATGTGGCGTGAAAAATGAAATATTACATTTTTTACACTATAATGTTGGTCTAGCCTTGAATTTATCATTTTCACAAGGGGTTAAAAGAGAAAAAAACACACAAAATGTTTAGAGCAATTTCCCCCGAGTCCGTAAATACCCCACATGTGGACATAAAGCGCCATGTGGGTGCATGGCAAGCCTCTCAAGGGAAGGAGCGCCATTTGGATTTTGGAGGTTGAATTTGGCTAGAATGGATGATGAACGCCATGTCGCATTTACAGAGCCCTTGTGCTGCCAGGACAGTGGAAACCCAACACAAGTGACCATATTCTGGAAACTACACCCCTCAAGGAATCTAACAAGGGGTGCAATGAGGATATATGGACCCCTTGATGACGGGCACATTTGTGCCGTGAAAGTGAAAAAATGAAGTTTTTCACTTTCACGTCACATTGTTCCACATTTGTGCCCGTCACCAGTGGGGTCCATATGCTCACTGCACCCCTTGTTAGATTCCTTGAGGGGTGTAGTTTCCAGAATGGGGTCACTTGTGGGGGGTTTCAAGTGTTTTGGCAGCACGAGGGCTCTGTAAATGCGACGTGGCCCTTGAAATCCATTCCAGTGAAATCCAGCTTCCAAAATCCAATTGGCGCTCCTTCCCTTTGGAGGCTCGTCCTGCGCCCGCTTGGCACTTTATGTCCACATGTGGGGTATTTCCGTACTCGGGAGAAACTGCGCTACATGTTTTGTGTTTTTTTTTTCCTTTTATCCCTTTGTAAAAATGAAAAATTCAAGGCTAGAACAACGTTTTAGTGTAAAAAATACTTTTGTCTTTTTTCACGCCATATTGTTGGGAAAATCTGTGAAGCACCTGTGGGGTCCAGATGCTCACCGCACCCCTAGTTACATTCCTTGAGGGGTGTAGTTTTCTGAATGGTGTCCCTTTAGGGGTGTTTTTTAGGTTTTGGCACCCCAGAGCCTCTGCCAAGCTGAAGTGATACAGTCAGAAATGACCAAATATAACGGAGCCATTGAAATGCACTAGGCGCTCCCTTATATCTGAGGCTTGTGGTTGCGTCAAATAGCGCAATAGGGTCACATATGGGGTATTTCTATAAACTGCAGAAACGGGGCAATAAATATTGGGGTGCATTTCTCTGCTAATAAGTTTATAATTATGAAAAATATTGGATTACAATAAAATCTCTGCACAGAAAATTTAAATTTTCAAATTTCTTACACACTTAGCTTTTATTTCTGTGACTCCCCTAAAGGGTTAAAAAACTTTCTGGATCTGCTTTTGCAGAGTTTGGGGGGTGCAGTTTCTGAAATGGGGTGCTTTGTGGGGCTTTCTAACATACAGGCCCCTCAAATACACTTTGAACCTGAACAGGTCCCTAAAAATATCTGATTTTGAAATTTTACTGAAAATTTGGAAATTTGCTGCTAATGTTTTACGCTTACTATTGTCTAAAAAAAATGAAAGATAGTTTAATAAATGCCGCCAACATAAAGTAGACATGTTACTAATGCTATTTAATATATCATTTATGTGGCATAACCATTTTCTGTATAAGCAGAAAAGGTTTAAAGTTGGAAAAATGCATTTTTTTACAATTTTTCACGTTATTTTGGTTTTTTTTCATAAAGATTCGTTATAAGTATCGACTCCAATTTACAAGAAATGTGAAGTACAATATGTCACGAGAAAACAATCTCAGAATCAGCCGGATAGGTAAAAGCATCCCGAAGTTATTAATGAATAAAGTGACACAGGTCATATTCATAAAATTTGCTCCGGTCCTTAAGGCCATTTTAGGCCCGGTCCTTAAGGGGTTAAAGATAGAACAGGTAACCAGCACCAGCAACGTCTACTGAAATTCAAAGGTGCAAAACTTTGGCAGTAAGGTGCAGTACAAAAATAACCACAGATCACTTGAGCTGGGCCCTTGTATCGGTTATATAAGTAATCTCAGCCTCTCATTGGTGGATATAGACAATAGATACTTTAAGGACAGTCTCTAAAAACACTTGAATAGGGGGCGTGGCCTGAGGCTCATGGAGTGATGACGCATCTTCCCCGAGCTGCATCCCGCTCTCCTATGGGGAATAGGAGACACCAGAGGCCGCCTAAGACCCTCCCCGCATCCAAGGCAAGCAGACCCTTGCAGCCGACCCTCAATAAGTACCTGGTCCTGGAGTCTCAGCTCGACACGCCGTGATCCAAGATGGCGCCAGACCCCCCTGCTGCAACATCCCGGGCAGGAGCGGACGCCTCTGCCTCACAGCGCAACCTCCCTCCTCCTGAGGGCGCCCCGGATCATGTCGCCCCTGCATCCTCTGCCATCCATGGGGCTCGGGGCGGCCCCCCTTCTGAGAGTGGTGGGGTGGGTAAGTAGAAACATCTGAGGAGATGACAGCTAGAGGGGTGGGTAAGAAGAAACAGCTAGACGGGTGCGTGAGGCGAAGAATCTGAGGGTGACAACTAGAGGGATGCATGAAGAGAAACATCTGAAAGGATGACAGCTAGAGGGGTGCATGAGGAGAAACATCTGAGGAGATGACAGATAGAGGGGTGCCAGAGGAGACATCTGAGGAAATGACAGCTAGAGGGGTGCGAGAGGAGAAACAACTGAGGGGATGACAGCTAGAGGGGTGCGAGAGGAGAAACAACTGAGGGGATGAAAACTAGAGGGGTGCCTGAGGAGAAACATCTGAGGAGATGACAGCTAGAGGGGTGGCTAAGAAGAAACATCTGAGGAGATGACAGCTAGAGAGGTGGGTAAGTAGAAACATCTGAGGAGATGACAGCTAGAGGGGTGCATAAGGAGAAACATCTGAGGATATTACAGCTAGAGGGGTGCCTGAGGAGAAACATCTGAGGAGATGACAGCTAGAGGGGTGCCTGAGGAGAAACATCTGAGGAGATGACAGCTAGAGGGGTGCCTGAGGAGAAACATCTGAGGAGATGACAGCTAGAGGGGTGCCTGAGGAGAAACATCTGAGGAGATGACAGCTAGAGGGGTGCGTGAGGAGAAACATCTGAGGAGATTACAGCTAGAGGGGTGCCTGAGGAGAAACATCTGAGGAGATGACAGCTAGAGGGGTGCGTGAGGAGAAACATCTGAGGAGATGACAGCTAGAGGGGTGCATAAGGAGAAACATCTGAGGATATTACAGCTAGAGGGGTGCATAAGGAGAAACATCTGAGGAGTTGACAGCTAGAGGCGTGTATGAGGAGAAACATCTGAGGGAATGACAACTAGAGGGGTGCATGAGAAGAAACATCTGAGGAGATGACAGCTAGAGGGGTGCCTGAGGAGAAACATCTGAGGAGATGACAGCTAGAGGGGTGCCTGAGGAGAAACATCTGAGGAGATGACAGCTAGAGGGGTGCCTGAGGAGAAACATCTGAGGAGATGACAGCTAGAGGGGTGCCTGAGGAGAAACATCTGAGGAGATGACAGCTAGAGGGGTGCGTGAGGAGAAACATCTGAGGAGATGACAGCTAGAGGGGTGCGTGAGAAGAAACATCTGAGGAGATGACAGCTAGAGGGGTGCATGAGGAGAAACATCTGAGGAGATGACAGCTAGAGGGGTGCGTGAGGAGAAACATCTGAGGAGATGACAGCTAGAGAGGTGCATGAGAAGAAACATCTGAGGAGATGACAGCTAGAGGGGTGCATGAGGAGAAACAACTGAGAAGATGACAACTAGAGGAGTGCCAGAGGAGAAACATCTAAAGAGATGACAGCTAGAGGGGTGCGTGAGGAGAAACATCTGAGGAGATGACAGCTAGAGGGATACATGAGATGACAGCTAAACGGGTGCCTGAGGAGAAATATCTGAGGAGATGACCACTAGAGGGGTGCACAAGAAGAAACATCTGAGGAGAAGATAGCTAGAGGGGAGCATGAGGAGAAACATCCAAGAGGATGACAGCTGGAGCCGCACTTGACATTGTCTGCACTGTCAGTTCTGTATGCGGACTCCGCGGAGAGCAGAACATACCCTTATAAGAGATGGATTTTATTATAGAATATGGAGCCCTTTACTTGTACAATCGATTGATGATGTAGCCACCAGAGGAGGTCTCAGCATGGACACCCCAACTGATCAAAACATTTCACATGTGTGCATGATATGTAATAACAGTCCAGGATCTTGCACACACCCGTGTATGCCTCCATAAATGCACCATCCATGACAGCATTCTGCCCAAGACCAATTTAAACCTCTGACATTTAAGGTTCATTTACATGACAGTTAACGCTTTAAAGACTGCAAATACTGACCAAATACTGACATAGTGACGGAATAATGCTGCCACATGCTGATACTGATCAAAACTAAGACCAATATGTCCAATGACACCTCTATAAAGGGTACAAATAATCGGCTACACCATGACCACAAATTAACACCCCCCACCCCATAAATAACTGTAGAATACCGCTGTTACTTCCTTCTGGCCTAGATGGCCATAGTGGCTTCTTCAAGCCATTACGCCTATCTGCAGAATCTGCCAGACAAATATCTAAAGGGGAACTGCAGGTAGAGGTTAAAAAAAAATGAAACTTCTGCAGAAGCATAACGCATTACTTACCTGTCTATCCCAGTTTTGAAACTACCAAAAATCCATTTGTTTGGGGTTTTTTTTGCTCTGTTTTGTGTTTTGTGTGTTTCCCTCGTGATCATCACAGCCCCCACTTATTACAATCAGTAAAATTAGTGCAGCAGCTGCCTTTGGCCAGACAGATGGTGAATCACTCAGGGGATTGGGTTATCCAGCCAAGCCTCCTTTGACATCACGCCCCGCCCCCTGTCTGCATCATCAGCCTTTGCTCAGCAAACACACACAATGTGAGACAGAGGCATGGAAGATTTGTCTCCTAGTGGGGGATAGCAGGAGGAGCAGGAGACAATGTGAATTGGCACAGGGGCCATTTTTTTTCACTTCCTGGATTTCTATCAGCTACCAGTGTGGCAGAACTGTAAAGATACAGTAATACATTGTATAGACACATCTATATAACTTTTAATACTTTTATCCAGAGATAAGGCCCTATTACACGAAACGATTATTGGCGGTATTCGGCCGATAGCAGCCGTTCCAGACGATAATCATTCTGTGTAATAGAAAACAACGATCAGCCAACATGAACAATGTTGATTGATCGTAGCTGTCATTTGTGTTTCAACATGTTGAAAGACAAACGACTAATATAGCAGCGATCTGCTGCCGTCACTCTGTGGAATAGGAGGCAGCAGACTGACGCTATCTTCTATGGGCTGCCTGGAAGATCTAGCGATCGCCCGGGCAGCACCCCTGCAGCTCCTTGCAGCCCCCCCTGTACTCACCTGCTCGCTGACAACGATAGTAATAGCGCCGGCAGCGAGCAGGGAACGAGGTGAACGCGAGCTCTGACAGACTTTAGACTCTGCACTTTTACAGCATCCCACAAATGTCTTGTCCATAATGCACACCACAATAATAGTGCCCCCTCACAGTAGTTTTCCTCCATAATAGTGCATAGAGTCATTACGCCCATATAGTCCCCCCATTTCTCTAATCAGTGCCCCCTTAGAGAATAGCCCCTTAAAAGGTTTTATATTCTGCTGCCCTTATAGAGAACTTAATAAAGATCCTATTCTTACCTCACCACCCTGGGGAGCTGCTAAACAGGAGGCCCCCTCAGGCTCCCCCCAGCACCCCTGAGGCCCAGTCCGAGCCTGAGGAGACAGGAGACCCCCAGGAGAGAGAGAGTTTAAGGAAGTGCAACTAAGTAGAGGAGAGGTAGGTTTACTTTGTTTACTATGTTCCTACTCCCCCCTCCGCCCTTCAGCTTTTTTAAAATGACATGGCACTTCTCCTACAATCCCAATTACTAGGCTTTATCTAGGTGCCTGGATGGAAATGCGTCCATTGATGTGACCAGATATGGCCTCGGCCCTTAGTTATTTAGCTTCCTGGCTCCTATATACTAGTGCAGGACACAAGCTCTCCGACCTTTTTCTGTGACCCCATGGTTCTCTATCTTACTAAGGGTCCTATAACACCAAACAATTATCGGCCATACTTGGATGATTACCGGCCATTCAGGCCAATAATTAGTGTAGTATCACATGTAAAAAGACCACGATCAGCCGACACGCACAATATCAGCTGATCATGGTCTTTCAACAGGTTGGAAAATAACAATAACAGCGACTGTCATAAGATGAGGTGATAAGCTGATAAAGCTGTAGATGCAAACATAGCACAAACAAGACTCCATTCTCTACCCCGGGTGCACCCCTATTAATAAATCTACTGTGGGGGTAAATAGTAAATAGTCCACATTGTGAAAATAACCAGTGAAAAACTGATCCTATTGTGTCAACAACCACAATGTAACCTGATGTGTTTATTTAACAAAAGTGCCTCATTGATGTAATAGGAAGGAAGTCTTCATCTTGATGTCGTTCAGCCATAAACCTCCCCAATAGTGTCACCATTGGAGGATACAGTTGTTGTGTCCAGCTGTCCGAACCATGGAGCTATAACCGTGAAACCACATTCATGGGCAAATATGAGCAAATCCTGGGAAACATTACCTCACTACCATTCAAGGTCATCACAGACAGTTATGGAAGCACATCTTCCCCCACCCAAACTTACTATAAAAGCCTGGGGTATGTAGCTTCTAGTCAGCCTCAGCTGGGACCATGAATGTGCAGTGTCCCAGAACAGCGTATTTATTTGTCACTTTATCTCTGCACCTTTATTATGTCCAGTTCTGTTCTGGAAAACTATGGTCCACTGCAAACTGTGTGTATTGTGTCACCCCTCTCAGTGTACAGGTCTGCTATTCCATTCATTTCTCATGCATGTTCAGTTATCAGTGCCTAAGGGTATTATGTCGCCTCCCAGTGTTCAAGTATGGTACTTCTTATGTATATTTGGTCCTATATGCCTAATGGTGTGATGATGCAATGGCTTGGTGTCATGTGACTGCCCCTGCTTCCATGGTAACTCCAATAGCCATCGAGCTTTGGCTGGGGAATACCATGTGACTTCCTCTCTACCGGAGTCCTGTCTTCCACCTTCAGGGGGACAAGGTGTGTGTTGCTGCTGCTCCTGTGTCACAAGGCTGCAACCCTGTGGTATCTGCTGCAGCATTACCAGAAGTGTTCCTGGCTGTGTTCTATTCTCAAGTCCTCAAGATCCTTATCTATACTAAAGATCTAGGTGCCGTTCTTCAGTCATTCCTCTCATCATCTTCTCTAATCATCAACAGCAAGTATTCATCTCAGCTCTATTCCGCCCAGCATCTTAAACTCAGTATCACTACTACTCCCATCATTCAGTACGCTATCATCACAGCCTATTGCAGCATCACCCATTACTCTGCTTTATCCAAGTCTGCCTTATTCCCGGTTGCATCCGGAGAGACTGTTGCTACTAGTTACCACCGTTATAATAAATACACAACTACCGTTGTTTCTGAACCTTGGCATTGGTGTAATTATTGGTGCCCTGACTAAGGACAACGAAGAATTGCTCGGGCTCCGCTTGGTCAGGTTCCTGGTCTACAGCTGCTATCCCTCGTGCCCATACCGTGACATACCATCAGGGAAGTGGCTAACCGGGTCCCTACCTGGTACTACCATCTACCACTACTCTCAGCGGAGTGCCCAGCGCAAATGGAAGGTGTCCAGCACCCTGGTGGTCATCAAAGGAGATGGGTGGATATTAGAGCATAAGATACAATGGGGCTCCCCATTTCATTGTGGAACAACTATTCTGTACCATCTGTAACTGCAGAATTATTTTATGTATTAAATCATTTATATGTATATGAGGCCAAGCCACAAAAAAACGACAATCCCTGTAGAAGCCGAGGGTTACAAGTTACTACGTGTAGTGTAGATGAAATAGTACAAGTCTTCTACCACAACAGCAGCACGAGCGCCATCTTCTTATATTTACATATTTGGGTGTTGGAATCACAGTCATTTCTACCTGACCGGTGTGGAAGCTGCCGTCTGCCAAAACCAATTCCTTACATGCCACAGGCCTTGTGCTTCCATCCATAGTGAAAGTCAGTGTGCAGTGGAAAACCTCTCGTATGCCAAAGGAAATAAGTTACAGCGTCTGTACAACCTGTAAGACTAATACTGCAGACATGTCTATAGATATGCCAGGGCATATGGAATGGCTGAATCAGTCTTATGTAAGTAACACACTGTCTGTACTACCACAGTCCCTAAAATCATCAAGCACAGAGTGATCTAGATTGGATTACACTAATTGTGGATGGGAATTTATAATGAGTAGCTTTAGACAATATTGTCATGATAGTTGAGCATTGCATGGAATTACTCTTTCCATAAGTCATTAACTTAAGTCATTAACCCCATTGAGGTGATATTCCACCCCCACCTGACATAGCATATAGCATATATAGGGGGGGGGGGGGGGGGGGTGACAGGTGTCAGCACCCTATCAATCAACAATCGATTGCCTATTCTAAAGATAGTCCATCAATCCTGTCCACCTGTCCACGTCTGGAGGGACTGATTAAAGCGCCACTATCAGCAGGTTCTATGCCGCAGTAGCTGTGTATGTCAGTAATACATAGCCATTAGTTGCACCCCTGTCCTCCCCCACATTCTTGTTAAAATCGCTAAATGCTCTTATGCAAATTACCTGCATAAGAGCATTTAGGGCATTGCTCTAGGCCGGAGAGCATCACCGCGACCCGCCCAGCCTGCCTCCTCCCGCCCACTATACATATTCATAACTGCATAGTGGGCTCTATACAGGACGGCTGCGCAGGGAAGCAATCATGTTGGAGACGGGCTGCTTCCTGCGCATGCGTGAACCCCCCCGGGCCGCTGATCCTTCTGGAGGTCCCTCAGGACGTGAGTATAAGATATAAGTGTATAAGTATAAGTATATGTGCCTTATTTTATGTCATTTTATATATTGTCTGTTTAACCCCATATATGCCTAACTTTTCATGCCTTCTTCTAGTCCTACGCCGATGACAGCTTCTTCAAAATGTTGCGGGTATGCAGATATGCCACTGCCAAGGGTTGGTGTCAGTCGGCACTGAGGTATTTTACTAAAGGTTCCTATACTTCCCTGTGATGTGTTTCTCAGAACTGTAGTATTGGCCACAATATGCCAGAGAGTACTTCTGTGTTGTAAAGCCAGCACATTGGAAATATATTGGGGATTAATATATATGCTGTTTTATGGTGGCAGGCAGGGCCGATTCTAGCCTTTCTGCTGCCTGAGGCGAAAATTAAAATGGCGCCCCCCCCCCCCCAATAATTAGTGATCAACTGCACACACATATATATATATATATATATATATATATATATATATATATATATACTAGCAGCAATTATACCACACATATAGGTATATATTAGCTATAAATATACCACACACATAAAAATATACCTGCCGGCAGTGTATGTACTGCATAGTAGGTACCAGCAGTGCGTATACTGCATGCAAACACATGTAGCAGCTGTGTGACCAGTTACCATCACTCCCCCTGTCTCTGTGCCTTAGGCCATGTGCACACTATGTATAACACCGGCCGTTCTGTGACCCAGCCGGATCACAGAGCGTCTGGTTTTACTGAAGATCATCAAGTCACCACAGTACCGGATGGATGATGTTCATTCCTTCTGAATTTGGGTGCGGAGCCACGGCCGGAGCCACACACTCCATTGCAAGAACTAACAGGTTCTCTGCCGCCGGTATTCAATGAATGAGATGGAGAGATAATGATGAACTATAAAGCATGGGATCCGCATAATGGCTGTACCCTCACCATGCTGTATAAGTCACCTCCCTTGATGCAGTAATCCTCCAGAGTGCCCAGTAGAGGATTACAGCATATGATCAGGGTAGGTGACCTATAAAGCCTGGTGCCCCCTGTAATGGTGGATATCACCTAATACCCCCAAACAGCATACTCGTTGGTGATACTGACCTCCTAATAGAAAATACCCATACCCTTCCCTCAGCAAAGACCCCCTAATACCAGTCACCCCCCACAGTAAGCACCTAGAAACACTGCATACCCACCTCAGCATATATCTACTGTATAAAACCCACATGCACATTCACACACACACACACACACACTTATGCAATTCACACCATACCTTCTGTTTCTGATCTGTCTCCTGGCTACACAGGTCCTGGGAGGCTGTGGAGGGTGAGGACCTCAGAAGACAGAGCTCATGGTGCAGAGGAGGGGGACAACACACACAGAGGAGGGGGGACAGGCAGCACACACAGAGGAGGGGGACAGGAAGCACACACAGAGGAGGGGGACAGGAAGCACACACAGAAGGGAGGGGGCACAGGACAGGCAGCACACACAGAGGGAAGGGGGGCACAGGACAGGCAGCACACACAGAGGAGGGGGACAGGCAGCACACACAGAGGAGGGGGACAGGAAGCACACATAGAGGGGAGGGGGGCACAGGACAGGAAGCACACACAGAGGGGAGGGGGGCACAGGACAGGCAGCACACACAGAGGAGGGGGACAGGAAGCACACACAGAGGGGAGGGGGGCAGAGGACAGGCAGCACACACAGAGGAGGGGGACAGGAAGCACACACAGAGGGGAGGGGGGCACAGGACAGGCAGCACACACAGAGGAGGGGGACAGGCAGCACACACAGAGGAGGGGGACAGGAAGCACACATAGAGGGGAGGGGGGCACAGGACAGGAAGCACACACAGAGGGGAGGGGGGCACAGGACAGGCAGCACACACAGAGGAGGGGGACAGGCAGCACACACAGAGGAGGGGGACAGGAAGCACACACAGAGGAGGGGGACAGGAAGCACACACAGAAGGGAGGGGGGCACAGGACAGGCAGCACACACAGAGGGAAGGGGGGCACAGGACAGGCAGCACACACAGAGGAGGGGGACAGGAAGCACACACAGAGGGGAGGGGGGCAGAGGACAGGCAGCACACACAGAGGAGGGGGACAGGAAGCACACACAGAAGGGAGGGGGGCACAGGACAGGCAGCACACACAGAGGGAAGGGGGGCACAGGACAGGCAGCACACACAGAGGAGGGGGACAGGAAGCACACACAGAGGGGAGGGGGGCAGAGGACAGGCAGCACACACAGAGGAGGGGGACAGGAAGCACACACAGAAGGGAGGGGGGCACAGGACAGGCAGCACACACAGAGGAGGGGGACAGGAAGCACACACAGAAGG
Source organism: Dendropsophus ebraccatus (assembly GCF_027789765.1). Lineage (NCBI taxonomy): Eukaryota > Metazoa > Chordata > Amphibia > Anura > Hylidae > Dendropsophus > Dendropsophus ebraccatus. The sequence continues at coordinate 79,373,639 of NC_091467.1, read as the reverse complement.
GAGGGGGGCACAGGACAGGCAGCACACACAGAGGAGGGGGACAAGAAGCACACACAGAAGGGAGGGGGGCACAGGACAGGCAGCACACACAGAGGAGGGGGACAGGAAGCACACACAGAGGGGAGGGGGGCAGAGGACAGGCAGCACACACAGAGGAGGGGGACAGGAAGCACACACAGAAGGGAGGGGGGCACAGGACAGGCAGCACACACAGAGGGAAGGGGGGCACAGGACAGGCAGCACACACAGAGGAGGGGGACAGGAAGCACACACAGAGGGGAGGGGGGCAGAGGACAGGCAGCACACACAGAGGAGGGGGACAGGAAGCACACACAGAGGGGAGGGGGGCACAGGACAGGCAGCACACACAGAGGGAAGGGGGGCACAGGACAGGCAGCACACACAGAGGAGGGGGACAGGAAGCACACACAGAGGGGAGGGGGGCAGAGGACAGGCAGCACACACAGAGGAGGGGGACAGGAAGCACACACAGAAGGGAGGGGGGCACAGGACAGGCAGCACACACAGAGGAGGGGGACAGGAAGCACACACAGAAGGGAGGGGGGCACAGGACAGGCAGCACACACAGAGGAGGGGGACAAGAAGCACACACAGAAGGGAGGGGGGCACAGGACAGGCAGCACACACAGAGGAGGGTGGACAGGAGACAGAGCTCTGCAGGGTCAGTTTCCTGGTCTTCTCACTGTTATGACCTCTGCAGGCTGCCGTGCTAAGTCCTCCTGCTTCCAGTCCCGACACTCAGGCAGCACACAGTGGAGGAAGCACCGGGATCACAGGGAAACTTTGTAGTATTGTGCATCCTCCACTGTTTGCTTTGCAGATAAGGCAGCCGGGACCCAGATAAGGCAGCAGGAGATAAGGTAACACTGCTGGGCGGCTGCTGTCATCTAGTTAAGTCAGAAATGACTTAACTACAATGACAGGGCAGGATTGTGCCGCCCCCTCAGGGACCTCGGAAGCTGCCGCCTGAGGCAGAATTCTCACTCTGCCTCATGGTAGGAACGGGCCTGGTGGCAGGGTATGATTGCCAGACACGCCAGAGGCCTATTCTAGAATTTTTCCACCGATGGGATATTGAGTTGCCTCACAGCTCCTCCACCAATGGGCAATTAGCCTTGAAGTAGCCCTTATATAAAAGGTTGTGGTTAGTAGCAGTGGCTTTTAGTCTTAGAAAGTGTTCCTGACAAGTTAGTTGCACAAGAAAGTTTACCATAGGGCCCGACCCTTATGGCTATGTGCCTGCTCCTGCAAAAGACTATTTCCTTTATAAGATCCTGAATCAGAATTATGTCCTGCTAAAACCCTAAAGAGGGGCAACTATCGTTAAGGGGATCTACCACCTGTCTACGTCTGGGGTGACCAACTTCTACAAGTGTTTTTCTCAGGAAGTCCTTCTGCTGACCAGGACTGTCCACAGCCTCTTGGTTAAGTTCAAGTAAATCTGAAGTACCCCATTGACTACCGCTAGATTACCTTGGGTAATCTCGAGGGATTAGCTCTGCCCGGTTGTCTTCAAGCCCGGGGACTGTGTTCCTGGATCTGGCACTCTGTCATCTCTTTCTGAGCTCAGTAATTGTTGTGTTTTGTTGGTCTACTCTTCACTGCCCCATTAGTCAGAATCGTACTCCACACTGATGAGGGACAATACCCTGTAACAGCTGTCTGGGGGGTGGATCCCTGGCTTTGGAAATCCCTTGTCATATGTAATACTCGCAACTGAGTTAGATTTTGATGCAAAAGCGGCCACCCTGGAATTTCCATATTTGTGTCCCAAAACTTGCGGGACTTAAGGGGCTAAGTGTCCGGGTAGTTTGATGATCTCCCCTGAGGGATGAGACACCCCTTGGCAACAGGTTTCCTTTCCTGGAGGGATATCTGGCTATTCCAGTGTTTTGAGACGCACCGAGGCTCCACAAACCCTTTGCATATAGTAATGTCTTCCTGACACAGACTTCTCCATGAAGCATCCAGGGGGACACAGCAGCGTGGGAGACACTGGGGAGGTGAGTAATTTAGGGGACACAGGGAGGGGTTATTATGAGGACGTGGTAGATTATGACTACATGGGGACACAGGATGGAGGATTATAACTACATGGGGACACAGGAGGGGGGATTATAACTACATGGGGACACAGGAGGGGGATTATTACTACATGGGGACACAGGATGGGGGATTATAACTACATGGGGACACAGGAGGGGGATTATAACTACATGGGGACACAGGATGGAGGATTATAACTACATGGGGACACAGGAGGGGGGATTATAACTACATGGGGACACAGGAGGAGGATTATAACTACATGGGGACACAGGAGGGGGATTATTACTACATGGGGACACAGGATGGGGGATTATAACTACATGGGGACACAGGAGGGAGGATTATAACTACATGGGGACACAGGAGGGGTGATTATAACTACATGGGGACACAGGATGGAGGATTATAACTACATGGGGACACAGGAGGGGGATTATTACTACATGGGGACACAGGATGGGGATTATAACTACATGGGGACACAGGAGGGAGGATTATAACTACATGGGGACACAGGAGGGAGGATTATAACTACATGGGGACACAGGAGGGGGATTATTACTACATGGGGACACAGGATGGGGGATTATAACTACATGGGGACACAGGAGGGAGGATTATAACTACATGGGGACACAGGAGGGGGGATTATAACTACATGGGGACACAGGAGGGGGGATTATTACTACATGGGGACACAGGATGGAGGATTATAACTACATGGGGACACAGGAGGGGGATTATTACTACATGGGGACACAGGATGGGGGATTATAACTACATGGGGACACAGGATGGAGGATTATAACTACATGGGGACACAGGATGGAGGATTATAACTACATGGGGACACAGGATGGGGGATTATAACTACATGGGGACACAGGATGGAGGATTATAACTACATGGGGACACAGGATGGAGGATTATAACTACATGGGGACACAGGAGGGGGATTATTACTACATGGGGACACAGGATGGGGGATTATAACTACATGGGGACACAGGATGGAGGATTATAACTACATGGGGACACAGGATGGAGGATTATAACTACATGGGGACACAGGAGGGGGGATTATAACTACATGGGGACACAGGATGGAGGATTATAACTACATGGGGACACAGGAGGGGGGATTATAACTACATGGGGACACAGGAGGGGGGATTATAACTACATGGGGACACAGGAGGGGGATTATAACTACATGGGGACACAGGAGGGAGGATTATAATTACATGGGGACACAGGAGGGAGGATTATAACTACATGGGGACACAGGAGGGGGATTATAACTACATGGGGACACAGGAGGAGGATTATAACTACATGGGGACACAGGAGGAGGATTATAACTACATGGGGACACAGGAGGGAGGATTATAACTACATGGGGACACAGGAGGGGGATTATAACTACATGGGGACACAGGAGGAGGATTATAACTACATGGGGACACAGGAGGAGGATTATAACTACATGGGGACACAGGAGGGGGATTATAACTACATGGGGACACAGGATGGGGGATTATAATTACATGGGGACACAGGATGGGGGATTATAACTACATGGGGACACAGGATGGAGGATTATAACTACATGGGGACACAGGAGGGGGGATTATAACTACATGGGGACACAGGAGGGGGATTATAACTACATGGGGACACAGGATGGAGGATTATAACTACATGGGGACACAGGATGGAGGATTATAACTACATGGGGACACAGGAGGGGGGATTATGACAATGTGGCAAACAGGAGGGGGGATTACTATTATTTTTGTTCAGTAGCATCACTGGTGGTATTGTTCAGTAACTAAGTAGTGGTAGTTTAATCGAGATGTGGCAGGATTATTTTTTTTCCTTGTGTATTGGTAATAAATAATAGTTAGTCACTTTCAGCTGGTGATATGAGGTCATTGTGAGGCAGTATCACTTGGTGTTTCACACAGCTCAGCTACACATACACAAACACACATACACACACACACAGACACACAGCCAAACTACACATACACACACAGCTCAGCTACACACAGACACACACACACAGCGGGCGGCAGTCATTCAACCATTCCAAATACGGGACCCGCCGGTGCTGCGACAGCGGTCCCTTACACCAGCCAGTTCCCCAACCTCCGGGTCCACAATCCTGTCGCCGCCCCTCCATTCCCGCGGGGCCCACCGATACAGTGGCACAACAACTCCCAGAATACCTTCTTGTGGGGAGTTGTTGTTCACAAGGAGGCATGCTGGGAGTTGTTGTGCCAGGAGGCTGCTAATGCATTACAACTCCCAGCAGCATACCTCCTTATGCACTACATCCCCCAGCATACCTCTTTGTGCACGAGGAGGCATGCTGGGAGTTGTAGTGCACAAGAATGTATGCTGCACAGAGTTGTGTCAGGAGCTGCACAACTGCAATTCCCAGCATACCTCCTTGTGCACTACAACTCCCAGCATACCTTCTTGTGGGGAGTTGCAAAGCACAAGGAATTATGCTGGAAGTTGTTGTTCACCAGGAGTTATGCTGGGAGGTGTAGTGCACAAGGATACCTTCTTATGCACTACAACTCCTAGCATACCTCCCTGTGCACTACAACTCCCCACAAGAAGGTATTCTGGGAGTTGTTGTGCACAGGGAGGTATGCTTGAGGTTAGAGGGGAATAAAAAATGTAAAAAAAGTGTTTTAAAATAAAACAAAAAATAAAGGTTCTAATAATCCCCCCTTTTCCCTTTTTTTCAAAAAAAAAGTAAAAAACAAAAAACAAAAAAAAAGAACATACATGTATCCATTACATGTGAATTGTCCGAACTATAAAATGTAACAAAGTGATCAAGAAGTCACATAAATAAAAATGTTGTGCATGGGGGGAACATATCTGTAGTCAGGGAAAAGGGAAATTATATTTGTATTTTTACGTGTTTTTTTCTCAAACTTTTTATTTAGTATCGAATTGGTATTGAGTATCGAAATCCGAAAGCTGGTGTCGGTATCGAACTCAAAATTTTGGTATCGTGACATCCCTAAACACCACACAGCACGCTGTATTCTCTACCTGTAACACCACACAGTACGCTGTATTCTCTACCTGTAACACCACACAGCGCTGTATTCTCTACCTGTAACACCACACAGCACTGTATTGTCTACCTGTAACACCACACAGCACGCTGTATTCTCTACCTGTAACACCACACAGCTCGCTGTATTCTCTACCTGTAACACCACACAGTACGCTGTATTCTCTACCTGTAACACCACACAGCGCTGTATTCTCTACCTGTAACACCACACAGCACTGTATTGTCTACCTGTAACACCACACAGCACGCTGTATTCTCTACCTGTAACACCACACAGCACGCTGTATTCTCTACCTGTAACACCACACAGTACGCTGTATTCTCTACCTGTAACACCACACAGCGCTGTATTCTCTACCTGTAACACCACACAGCACTGTATTGTCTACCTGTAACACCACACAGTACGCTGTATTCTCTACCTGTAACACCACACAGCACTGTATTCCCTACCTGTAACACCACACAGCACTGTATTATCTACCTGTAACACCACACAGCGCTGTATTCTCTACCTGTAACACCACACAGCACTGTATTCTCTACCTGTAACACCACACAGCGCTGTATTCTCTACCTGTAACACCACACAGCGCTGTATTCTCTACCTGTAACACCACACAGCACTGTATTATCTACCTGTAACACCACACAGCGCTGTATTCTCTACCTGTAACACCACACAGCGCTGTATTCTCTACCTGTAACACCACACAGCGCTGTATTCTCTACCTGTAACACCACATAGCACGCTGTATTCTCTACCTGTAACACCACACAGCACTCTGTATTCTCTACCTGTAACACCACATAGCACGCTGTATTCTCTACCTGTAACACCACATAGCACGCTGTATTCTCTACCTGTAACACCACACAGCACGCTGTATTCTCTGCCTGTAACACTCATATTGGAATAAAGAACTTTTTGAATTTTTTTTTTTTCTTTTCCTCTCCACGCACATATTATGATCAAGCATCTGTTATCTTTGAAGTTAAGCCCCACAATAAGGCTCTGATCCTCTCTGCCGTTTAGCATAATTTACTTGTGTTACTGCATCATTTCTGTGAATACGCTGCAGTACTGCAATTACACTCCAACATGTGTGAACACAGCCCTAATTTCACTACACACTTCTGCACAATTAGAGAAATCAGTGCAGCAGCTGCTTCTGGCTGGTCAGAGATGGTGAATCACTCTGGATTGGGGGATCCAGCCCCGCCTCCTGTGACATCACACCCTGCCCCCTGTCTGCATCATCAGCCTGTGCTCAGCAAACACACACAATGTGAGACAGAGGCATGGAAGATTTGTGTCCTAAGGGGGGATAGCAGAAGGAGCAGGAGACAATGTGGATTTGCACAGATGCCATTTTTTTTCACTTCCTGGATTTCTATAATCTACCAGTGTGGCAGAACCGTACAGAAACGGTAATACATTGTATAGACACATATATTTAAATTTTAGTGTACTTTTAATAGAAAACAAGTTTTTCCTGTACTGAGTTCCCCTTTAAAGGAAAAGGTTGCAAACACAGCACACACTGGGCAAACCACTGAAGATGTTATGGATAGGGATAGCTGTTAAAGTGACTATACCACCAGGCCCAGACCGAAGCACTGGAGGCAGGCCGACCCACCCCCAGTGGGAAGAAACTCCAGCCCCTCCATGACGTGACTCCATTAGAATCAATGGAACCCTATCATAGAGGGGCGGGGGTTTCCTCCCACTAAGGGTGGGTCGGCCCGCGTCCAGTGCTTCAGCCTGGGCCTACAGTCACTTTAAGCCTTATCTCTACCTGCTGGCTTGTGCTCCTCCAGGAGTTTCTTAGCTATCTAGCTAAAAGCCAGAAGCAGTCGGGCCTCCTCCATGAACCCAGCAGCAGTGCTCCCTGAATCCCTCAGGAATGAGGGAAGTCGGTGGTGTGAACTCAACCAAGCTTCCCCTGAACTCTCCACTATGCTCTCTGGGCCTGTTACTATAAAACCAACACACCACCAACCAGAATAGCCAAGGGAATCCCTTTCTGAAATAAAATAACACTAGGAAAACTAGAGGGAGCTATCATCATATAGTGTAACAGTCACACAGTACGTGTAAGTATATACTTCCCCCTTAACTAAGGGCCCTATTCCACGGGACGATTATCGTTTGCATAATCGTTGACGATAAACGATCTCAAACAACCGCTATTGCGAAAGACCTGAAATCATTCACCCATTAACATGGAACGATAATCTTTACTTATGATCGTTCTTACGGTCGTCTTGTCATCGCTATTGCGTTCGTCACTACTGCGAACGACCGAACGATGTCATATTCATTGCGAACGTTTTGCGAATGAGCAATGATAAAAATAGATCCAGTTCTTAAGCGATCAACGATTTCTCGTTCGGTCATTAATCGTTAACTGCTATTCAACCGAACAATTATCAATTTGATTAAAATGATTAACATTTCTTCCCCTCTCTTCCTCCTTCCTTGGGAGGGATGGTCAGATGTCATATTAAATTTATGTATGATCTATAGCCCTGCTTTCCTATAGGCCTCTGGTTCTTTCATATAGGCTTCTGGTTCTTCATTAAACCCACATCAGTGAGTCTAAGTATTCATAGGAAAACCATTTCCATAACGTATAAAACAGTCAGATACAAGTATATGAAACTATGTAATAATGTGCAAATTGGGTAAATACCAATCCCACTCCTGTATGTATAGCTGGATAACACAAATGGGCTAGATCTATGGTATAAGTGAATTTACCTGGTGAACAGCCAACCAAGGTATCAGGATCAATGTACGTCCATCACAGCAGACATGGTAACTGTTCTCCCAGAGAGAAGATGATTTATCAAATTATTTTACTCTTTTAGAATTTTTGATCCCTTTTTAGCTAATACTAGATTATATAGGCCAAAAGTGGTGACTCTTCTTCTCTCCAGCTGTTGCAAAGCTCCAATTCCCGTCTTTACCAAGGAGGGCTGAAGGTTTCCCATCCCTGATAAAGACAATGAGAAATCATTCTGTACTCGGTGTAATAGAATTCAACATCTAATACTAAAAACATCAATAAAAATGGCCTGAAAATGTCACTCTGCTCCTGGAACGTTCTGTCCGTGAAATAAAATATTAAGCAGAATTAATTCCTATAAATCAGCTAATACATTCTACAAATTGTTGTGATGCACAAGGACAAACTCTCCGTGCTACTAGATAAACTTTAGTGAAGGGACCTTAATGCTTTTTGCGGCCTCCGCCCAGTATAATCTCTCATGTAACCAGCCAGACATTACTCCCGCAGCTTGTCACCAGCTGTAAAAATCATTCAGGACATGGAGAAAAACTAGGACAGGCGTCTTTGTAGGATTACTCTGAACCCTTTCCAAGGCCTTGTAAAATATGATTTGTTCTAAGAAACAGTTCAGACTGAAGCTTCTGGTGTCACTGGTGAAGCATTCGCTCAGGAACGTGCCAGGGTATTTTCATTAGCAAATAGTAGGATGCATGCCAGGAAGATGGCAGATTGGATGGAATCTCCTCTGGGCACTTCCGCTTATCATGTGAGCAGCAAACCAGGAAGAGATCCCGGAGTGTAAGCATGAAGGCATCTCCCATTAATACTCTCATAAAACACTCACTCACTGGAATTTTAATAGAGAGGCTAGAGAGGAAGATACAAATAATGGTTGATTCACATCGAGCTGTTAGTCGGTTGGAGCTTAGCCTGCAGGTCACTACATACAGGCAGAACATCAAGTCACCATGGATGGTAAGTCAATGGATTATTAGCACCACGTACGATATACAACTATAATGCTATCACATAGGTGTCAGTGTCTATATACAACTATAATGCTATCACATAGGCGTCAGTGTCTATATACAACTATAATGCTATCACATAGGCGTCAGTGTCTATATACAACTATAATACTATTACATAGGCGTCAGTGTCTATATACAACTATAATGCTATCACATAGGCGTCAGTGTCTATATACAACTATAGTGCTATTACATAGGTGTCAGTGTCTATATACAACTATAGTGCTATTACATAGGCGTCAGTGTCTATATACAACTATAGTACTATTACATAGGCGTCAGTGTCTATATACAACTATAGTACTATTACATAGGCGTCAGTGTCTATATACAACCATAATACTATCACATAGGCGTCAGTGTCTATATACAACTATAGTATTATCACATAGGCGTCAGTGTCTATATACAACTATAATACTATTACATAGGCGTCAGTGTCTATATACAACTATAGTATTATCACATAGGTGTCAGTGTCTATATACAACTAGAAGGTTGTATGGAGTCTGATCACAGTCATTATTCTCATCTAAGAGGGAAAACTCTAGGAGAAGAACTTGTTAGATACCGTTTGTACTTTAATATTTTTGACTCGTTGTGCTGTTCAGATAAGATGTGCAATGGTTATCCACACTGTTATATGCATTTTGTCATGTATGTTCCTATGTGATCTTTTAAAGTGGATGTACAGGTTTATGTATTAGAAGCTAAGACTTAGTAATATAAGATTTAGTTCTGAAGAGTTACAGGGACAGTGGCTGTAGACAGGAGGACAGTGGCTGTAAACAGGAGGACAGTGGCTGTAGATAGGGGGACAGTGGCTGTAGATAGGGGGGCAGTGTCTGTGACAGGAGGACAGTGGCTGTAGATAGGGGGACAGTGGCTGTAGATAGGGGGACAGTGGCTGTAGATAGGGGGACCGTGGCTGTAGATAGGGGGGCAGTGTCTGTAGACAGGAGGACAGTGGCTGTAGACAGGGGGACAGTGGTTGTAGATAGGGGGACAGTGTCTGTAGACAGGGGGACAGTGGTTGTAGATAGGGGGACAGTGGCTGTAGATAGAGGGGACCGTGGCTGTAGATAGGAGGACAGTGGCTGTAGATAGGGGGACAGTGTCTGTAGACAGGGGGACAGTGGCTGTAGATAGGAGGACAGTGTCTATAGATAGGGGGACAGTGGCTGTAGATAGGAGGACAGTGGCTGTAGACAGGAGGACAGTTGCTGTAGACAGGAGGACAGTGGCTGTAGACAGGAGGACAGTGGCTGTAGATAGGAGGACAGTGGCTGTAGATAGGAGGACAGTGGCTGTAGATAGGGGGACAGTGGCTGTAGATAGGGGGACAGTGGCTGTAGATAGGAGGACAGTGGCTGTAGACAGGAGAACAGTGGCTGTAGATAGGGGGCAGTGGCTGTAGATAGGAGGACAGTGTCTGTAGACAGGGGGACAGTGTCTGTAGATAGGGGACAGTGTCTGTAGATAGGGGGACAGTGGCTGTAGATAGGAGGACAGTGTCTGTAGATAGGAGGACAGTGGCTGTAGATAGGAGGACAGTGGCTGTAGATAGGGGGACAGTGGCTGTAGATAGGAGGACAGTGGCTGTAGATAAGAGGACAGTGGCTGTAGATAGGAGGACAGTGTCTGTAGATAGGGGGACATTGGCTGTAGATAGGAGGACAGTGTCTGTAGATAGGAGGACAGTGTCTGTAGATAGGGGGACAGTGGCTGTAGATAGGGGGACAGTGGCTGTAGAAAGGGGGACAGTGCCTGTAGATAGGGGGACAGTGTCTGTAGATAGGGGGACAGTGGCTGTAGATAGAAGGACAGTGTCTGTAGACAGGAGGACAGTGGCTGTAGATAGGGGGACAGTGGCTGTAGATAGGGGACAGTGTCTGTAGATAGGGGGACAGTGTCTGTAGATAGGGGGACAGTGGCTGTAGATAGGGGGACAGTGGCTGTAGATAGAAGGACAGTGTCTGTAGACAGGAGGACAGTGGCTGTAGACAGGAGGACAGTGGCTGTAGATAGGAGGACAGTGTCTGTAGATAGGGGGACAGTGGCTGTAGATAGGGGGACAGTGGCTGTAGATAGGAGGACAGTGTCTGTAGACAGGGGGACAGTGTCTGTAGACAGGAGGACAGTGGCTGTAGATAGGGGGACAGTGTCTGTAGATAGGGGGACAGTGGCTGTAGATAGGGGGACAGTGGCTGTAGATAGGAGGACAGTGGCTGTAGATAGGAGGACAGTGGCGGTAGATAGGGGGACAGTGGCTGTAGATAGGGGGACAGTGGCTGTAGATAGGAGGACAGTGTCTGTAGACAGGAGAACAGTGGCTGTAGATAGGGGGGCAGTGGCTGTAGATAGGGGGACAGTGGCTGTAGAAAGGGGGACAGTGGCTGTAGATAGGGGGACAGTGGCTGTAGATAGGGGGACAGTGGCTGAAGACAGGGGGACAGTGGCTGTAGACAGGAGGACAGTGGCTGTAGATAGGAGGACAGTGGCTGTAGATAGGAGGACAGTGGCTGTAGACAGGAGGACAGTGTCTGTAGACAGGGGGATAGTGGCTGTAGATAGGGGGACAGTGGCTGTAGATAGGGGGACAGTGTCTGTAGACAGGGGGATAGTGGCTGTAGATAGGAGGACAGTGGCTGAAGACAGGGGGACAGTGGCTGTAGACAGGAGGACAGTGTCTGTAGATAGGGGGACAGTGGCTGTAGATAGGGGGACAGTGGCTGTAGATAGGGGGACAGTGGCTGTAGACAGGAGGACAGTGGCTGTAGATAGGGGGGCAGTGGCTGTAGATAGGGGGGCAGTGTCTGTAGACAGGGGGACAGTGGCTGTAGATAGGGGGACAGTGGCTGTAGACAGGAGGACAGTGGCTGTAGATAGGGGGGCAGTGGCTGTAGATAGGGGGGCAGTGTCTGTAGACAGGGGGACAGTGGCTGTAGATAGGAGGACAGTGGCTGTAGACAGGAGGACAGTGGCTGTAGATAGGAGGACAGTGGCTGTAGATAGGAGGACAGTGGCTGTAGACAGGAGGACAGTGTCTGTAGACAGGGGGATAGTGGCTGTAGATAGGGGGACAGTGGCTGTAGATAGGGGGACAGTGGCTGAAGACAGGGGGACAGTGGCTGTAGACAGGAGGACAGTGTCTGTAGATAGGGGGACAGTGGCTGTAGATAGGGGGACAGTGGCTGTAGATAGGGGGACAGTGGCTGTAGACAGGAGGACAGTGGCTGTAGACAGGAGGACAGTGGCTGTAGATAGGGGGGCAGTGGCTGTAGATAGGGGGGCAGTGTCTGTAGACAGGGGGACAGTGGCTGTAGATAGGAGGACAGTGGCTGTAGACAGGAGGACAGTGGCTGTAGATAGGGGGACAGTGGCTGTAGATAGGAGGACAGTGTCTGTAGATAGGGGGACAGTGGCTGTAGATAGGGGGACAGTGGCTGTAGATAGGGGGACAGTGGCTGTAGATAAGAGGACAGTGGCTGTAGATAGGGGGACAGTGAATATAGATAGGGGGGCAGTGAATGTAGATAGGAGAACAGTGGCTGTAGACAGGGGGACAGTGGCTGTAGACAGGAGGACAGTGCCTGTAGATAGGGGGACAGTGGCTGTAGATAGGGGGACAGTGGCTGTAGACAGGAGGACAGTGTCTTTAGATAGGGGGACAGTGGCTGTAGATAGGAGGACAGTGGCTGTAGATAAGAGGGCAGTGCCTGTAGATAGGGGGACAGTGGCTGTAGATAGGGGGACAGTGGCTGTAGATAGGGGGACAGTGGCTGTAGATAGGGGGGCAGTGGCTGTAGATAGGGGGACAGTGGCTGTAGATAGGGGGACAGTGGCTGTAGATAGGAGGACAGTGTCTGTAGACAGGAGGACAGTGGCTGTAGACAGGAGGACAGTGGCTGTAGATAGGGGGACAGTGGCTGTAGATAGGGGGACAGTCTCTGTAGATAGGGGGACAGTGTCTGTAGATAGGGGGACAGTGTCTGTAGATAGGGGGACAGTGGCTGTAGATAGGGGGACAGTGGCTGTAGATAGGAGGACAGCGGCTGTAGATAGAAGGACAGTGTCTGTAGACAGGAGGACAGTGGCTGTAGACAGGAGGACAGTGGCTGTAGATAGGAGGACAGTGGCTGTAGATAGAAGGACAGTGTCTGTAGACAGGAGGACAGTGGCTGTAGACAGGAGGACAGTGGCTGTAGATAGGAGGACAGTGGCTGTAGATAGGGGGACAGTGGCTGTAGATAGGGGGACAGTGGCTGTAGACAGGAGGACAGTGGCTGTAGATAGGAGGACAGTGGCTGTAGATAGGAGGACAGTGGCTGTAGATAGGGGGACAGTGTCTGTAAATAGGAGGATAGTGGCTGTAGATAGGGGGACAGTGTCTGTAGATAGGAGGACAGTGGCTGTAGATAGGGGGACAGTGGCTGTAGACAGGAGGACAGTGGCTGTAGACAGGGGGACAGTGTCTGTAGACAGGAGGACAGTGGCTGTAGATAGGGGGACAGTGTCTGTAGATAGGAGGACAGTGGCTGTAGATAGGAGGACAGTGTCTGTAGATAGGGGGACAGTGTCTGTAGATAGGGGGACAGTGGCTGTAGATAGGGGGACAGTGGCTGTAGATAGGGGGACAGTGGCTGTAGATAGAGGGGACAGTGTCTGTAGATAGGAGGACAGTGGCTGTAGATAGGGGGACAGTGAATATAGACAGGGGGACAGTGAATATAGATAGGAGGACAGTGGCTGTAGATAGGGGGACAGTGGCTGTAGATAGGAGGACAGTGTCTTTAGATAGGGGGACAGTGGCTGTAGATAGGAGGACAGTGGCTGTAGATAAGAGGGCAGTGCCTGTAGATAGGGGGACAGTGGCTGTAGATAGGGGGACAGTGGCTGTAGATAGGAGGACAGTGGCTGTAGACAGGAGGACAGTGTCTGTAGACAGGAGGACAGTGGCTGTAGATAGGGGGACAGTGGCTGTAGATAGGGGGACAGTGGCTGTAGACAGGAGGACAGTGGCTGTAGATAGGGGGACAGTGGCTGTAGATAGGGGGACAGTGGCTGTAGATAGGAGGACAGTGGCTGTAGATAGGGGGGCAGTGGCTGTAGATAGGGGGACAGTGGCTGTAGATAGGGGGACAGTGGCTGTAGATAGGGGGGCAGTGGCTGTAGATAGGGGGACAGTGGCTGTAGATAGGGGGACAGTGGCTGTAGATAGGGGGACAGTGGCTGTAGATAGGAGGACAGTGGCTGTAGATAGGAGGACAGTGGCTGTAGATAGGGGGACAGTGGCTGTAGATAGGGGGACAGTGGCTGTAGATAGGAGGACAGTGGCTGTAGACAGGAGGACAGTGGCTGTAGACAGGAGGACAGTGGCTGTAGATAGGGGGACAGTGGCTGTAGATAGGGGGACAGTGTCTGTAGACAGGAGGACAGTGGCTGTAGACAGGAGGACAGTGGCTGTAGATAGGGGGACAGTGGCTGTAGACAGGGGGACAGTGGCTGTAGATAGGGGGACAGTGGCTGTAGATAGGGGGGCAGTGGCTGTAGATAGGAGGACAGTGGCTGTAGACAGGGGGACAGTGGCTGTAGATAGGAGGACAGTGGCTGTAGATAGGAGGACAGTGGCTGTAGACAGGAGGACAGTGGCTGTAGATAGGGGGACAGTGGCTGTAGATAGGGGGACAGTGGCTGTAGATAGGGGGGCAGTGGCTGTAGATAGGAGGACAGTGGCTGTAGATAGGGGGGCAGTGGCTGTAGATAGGGGGACAGTGGCTGTAGATAGGGGGACAGTGGCTGTAGATAGGGGGGCAGTGGCTGTAGATAGGGGGACAGTGGCTGTAGATAGGGGGACAGTGGCTGTAGATAGGGGGACAGTGGCTGTAGATAGGAGGACAGTGGCTGTAGATAGGAGGACAGTGGCTGTAGATAGGGGGACAGTGGCTGTAGATAGGGGGACAGTGGCTGTAGATAGGAGGACAGTGGCTGTAGACAGGAGGACAGTGGCTGTAGACAGGAGGACAGTGGCTGTAGATAGGGGGACAGTGGCTGTAGATAGGGGGACAGTGTCTGTAGACAGGAGGACAGTGGCTGTAGACAGGAGGACAGTGGCTGTAGATAGGGGGACAGTGGCTGTAGACAGGGGGACAGTGGCTGTAGATAGGGGGACAGTGGCTGTAGATAGGGGGGCAGTGGCTGTAGATAGGAGGACAGCGTCTGTAGATATTTCTAATGGTTCAGTAACCAAAAACAAATGGAAGAGTAAACGAACAACAAGAAGAATCATCCCTAGAACTAGAGAATAAATGGAGATGAGGAAAGGATGACTGTAAAAGTTTTACAGGCAGCCATAAAATAGATCAATTGGAGAGTAAGAGTCAGATGGATCACAGTGTAGTGGAGTCGGCCACTTCACAGAATGAGAGCAAATTAGGTCAAATCTGCAATCGTTTTTTGTTGGTAACCGATGGTTTAATAATATACATTGGCCAAATTGTCTTCTGATTTATGTATATTTTACCATCTGAAGATCACATCAGCCAGGCTCCCCATAGATGTTCTAGGTAGGTAGGTACCAAACTTGCAGAAAAGAGTCCGTGCAGCCTCATTTAAGAGTCTCGAAACCCAGGACTAGCCAGATATCCCTCCGGGAAGGACCCAGCCAAGTGGTGGCTCCTGTAGGGAAACCACCAATCCACCATATTAAGTGGCCCTATAAGTCAATGTAATGACAAGGGAAACACCAAGGCCAGATATTCATCCACAGACAGCTGTTTCGGGGTGTTGCCCCTCATCAGTGTGGAGCAGGATTCTGGCTAGGTGGGAGCAATGCCTAGTAGAGCCATAAGAGAAACAGATCACTGATCTCAGGGAGACCAGCCAAAGACTCTCAAAGAGAACCCGTCAGCCTGGCTGCCGTGGCGGAGCCCGCCAGACCCCCCGGTGGAACCAGGCATACTTAACCCTCCCTGGAAGTCCTGCTCCTGGACCCGGTCCCGGGGCGGAGAAGTCGCGGCCCGAAGCTGAGCGCACACGTTATGTAGATCATTAGAGATGAGTCCGATGTCCATAGAAAATGACTGCTTCAGTCATTTTCTATTGATGTTGGACTCATCTCTACTGGGAGGTCGGGCGGGCTCCGCCACGGCAGCTGGGCTGACAGGTCCTCTTTAAATGAGGCCCCACGGGCTCTTTTTTTGCATATTTGTATTTCCCAGGGAGCAATGCACCTAGGATTTCACTGTATTGAGCGCTTTACCAGCAGCCGACAGTGTTATCTTTGGCTGGTCTCCCTGATATCAGTGATCTGTTTCCCCTAGATACCGAACTTATTACAGCAGATGATACCCACATATCCACATTGAAATCAGATGAAGATACAGAACTCAACAAGTCATTGCAGTCTAAGGTTTCTCTCTGACTTTCAATCCTTGACCTAAAAGCAATAACCGATGGAAAATGACAGGTTAACGTTTATTTATAGTCCCCTCTGGAGGGGCCCAGGGTGACTGTCACCCCCTATTATTACACCACTAGAAGCTTGAAACAATGGAGAGGATTCTATTTATCCCCATTTTGTTGACTTCCTTGGAGTGCTGCATCTTCCAATTTGTGTCTCTATCCACTGGAAGCTGTAATGGTGGTTATACTGGATGTCAATGGAGTGAAAGTCACAGGCAGTGCCTGCTTCTGTACAGTACACTAAGCCGCTGGTTCATAGCAATGGACCGAGTGGAAGTTGCATTGCATACAGCATCACCATTTACCTCCGAACCACCTAGAGCACAGGGACGATAAGATTTGAAAAAAAAAAAAAAAAAAAGGATTTTGAGGCTGATAACTATAATGAGGCTGTCCACAATTGCAGAGTATAGGGCCCATTCAGTGACAGTGACGTCCAGGGATTGTTCATTTGCCGAAGCCCAGCCAAGTCATTATAGGCTCCTATACTCCTATTGTATGGTTGTGGATGACATTCTATTAGCGCTGAATGGATTCTCCCATCTGAATGGATTCTGAATGGATTCTCCCATCTCTAGTTGTCACCGTATTACATAGCAACAGATGTCACCACAATAGAACTAATGACACAAAAGGGTAACACAAGAAATGACATTTAATGATGATATTTGGGAGAAATGGCCTTTGGAATGGTCACATATACATTCCTATATATACAAGCACTATATATAATATATATACTCTAAACTCTGAAGCTCTGAATCAGGATGCGACTTGTCACTTCACAGTCTAACTTTAGATATTATTGCAATCATAAAAAAGAACTATATAAAGTTACCCGGTAAGAATATAAACTAATAATTATAGGCCACAAGATTAAAAAATGTTGGGAGGCAACGCACATATCATACAATTAAAGGCCGGATAACTACAGGATGTGGCCGAGGTTTTATTAGGTAAAGGGGACAACTGTGTTCTAGAGAGCGTCCCATTCCTGCACATATACAATACAGTACAGTATATATATATATATATATATATATATATATATATATATATATTACAGCTGGAGATCAGAGAGATAAAAGGGTATAAAGAGGCCATACATTTTTTCCAAGTAGTTTTTAGGATTTTTTAGGATTAGGAATTGACTGACAACTGGGGAGAGAAGCTTCTGGCAATTATTACCATCCTGGCTATTCACATGTTTAAAATCTGCATAGAAAGCAAATTATTGTGTATCCCCATTAAATACAATGGACCATAGATTACAAAGTTTTTCCCATAGTCTAACATGAAATATGCATTGGAATAAACTATGGCAACACAGCCATACAGTTTTAGGCTATGTTCACACACTTGCTATCGGCAACAACGGTGTGGAACACTGCCTTTACTGCAATGGGATCCCGGCCGGAGCGTATACACATCGTATACGCTCCGGCCGGGATCCCATACGGCGCCGCAAAGAACTGACATGTCAGTTCTCTGCGGCCGCAATTCAGTGAATTTCAGGCGCAGAAAGACTTGTTAGTTCACACAATGAAGCGAGCGGATCCAGCCGCAAGCTTTATTGTGTGCTGTGTGAAGTTCTGACGCGGGCGCACGCTGATGCATCAGAACACTGCGGCCGGAAAGATCATCCTTAAGTACCGGCCGGAATGATTTTTGCAGAGACCGGACGTTCCATGACCCAGCCGGGTCACGGAACGGCCGGTCTCTCACGTAGTGTGCACATAGCCTTAAGGGGTTATCCAGGGCTTACACTTTTTTTACTAAGGCTCGACAGGTTGTGAAAAGAAATCATACTCACCTCTGCTGATCTCCTGCAGCTCCAGATCCCGGTCATTGCTGTTTCTTCTAGGTTGCTGTGATGTGCCGACTCCACTGGGACTGCTCAGCCAATCACTGACTTATGGTGCATTTACACAGACAGATTTATCTGACAGATCTTTGAAGCCAAAACCAGGAACAGACTAAAAACAGGGATCAGGTCATAAAAGAAAGACTGTGATTTCTCCTCTTTTCAAATCCATTCCTGGCTTTGGCTTCCAAAATCTGTCAGATAAATCTTTCTGTGTAAACGCACCCTAAGGGAAGGTAACTAACAATTGGCTGCATATGGCAGTTTCTCTGGGGTCGACACATCACAGGAACAGGAATCAATGGAGTTGAGCTCAGACTTTTTTGAAACAACACTCCAGTCATAATTTAAAGAAAATCATCAGTTGACAAACCCTTTAAAGCAGATCTCGGCACTGGGACATCCTGTGATCAGACCTGTGAGGTTCAAGTAAACATCCTGTGAACATGCCATGTCCTCCATTAAGTTGATGGTGACAGCTGGATGTGAACTCAGACATAAGATAAAATACAGGGGTATGCTATCATATATAATATAGTATATACCTAAAGGGATCAGGATAAGGCTATGTTCACACAACGTATGTTTTGTATAAATCACGGCTGTTGTTGCAATTTGAAATGAATGGAATCCTGGCCGGAGCATATACACACAGTATACGCTCCGGCCGTACGTGTCAGTTTTCTGCAGCTGCTGTCAATTCACACAATGGAGAGTGCGGCTCCGGCAGCATGCTCCATTGTGTGCAGTAGTGAATTTCGAATGCAGGTGCACACGCATTTGATTTCACCAGAAATAAATCCCGGCCGGGATTATCTTCAATAACACCGGCTGGGTCACAGAACGGCCGGTGTTATACGTGGTGTGAACATGGCCTAAAGGTGGATTCCCATCATATATAATATAGTATATCAAGTGCACAGTAACGATCTAAGGTGCAGCTCACCTGTATCTGATTTGGCTGAGGTTAACTGGAATCCACCATCCAATGTATACAGTAACTAAAAAATTCTAAACATACCAGTCCTCAAAGCAAAATCTGATAATATGTGTCAATTTATTGTAATAAAATGTAATAAATATATATATATAAATATATAGTAAAAAAGTATATATAAATATATAATAAAAAGAAAAAAAAAATCTTAAACCTGAAGTGTCTTTCTGTCTAGTCCAGGATAAAATACTCATAAACACATCAAAAGCATAAACCACACAAATACATAAGCCCCGGGGCCCTTATAGTACAATAGATCAACACAGAGGGTTAGGGAATGCGGTACAAAAGCATATGAAAACAAATGGAAGAAAAAAGAAAACAGATTTGTTTTCATATGCTTTTGTACCGCATTCCCTAACCCTCTGTGTTGATCTATTGTACTATAAGGGCCCCGGGGCTTATGTATTTGTGTGGTTTATGCTTTTGATGTGTTTATGAGTATTTTATCCTGGACTAGACAGAAAGACACTTCAGGTTTAAGATTTTTTTTTTCTTTTTATTATATATTTATATATACTTTTTTACTATATATTTATATATATTTTTATTACATTTTATTACAATAAATTGACACACATTATCAGATTTTGCTTTGAGGACTGGTATGTTTAGAATAATATAGTATATACCTGTATGGATAAGGATAAAGGGGGGTTCCCATCATATACAATATAGTATATACCTGTAGGGATCAGGATACAGGGGTAACCCCATCATATATAATATAGTATATACCTGTAGGGATCAGGATACAGGGGGATTCCCATCATATATAATATAGTATATACCTGTAGGGATAAGGATAGAGGGGTAACCCCATCATATATAATATAGTATATACCTGTAGGGATCAGGATACAGGGGGATTCCCATCATATATAATATAGTATATACCTGTAGGGATCAGGATACAGGGGTAACCCCATCATATATAATATAGTATATACCTGTAGGGATCAGGATACAGGGGGATTCCCATCATATATAATATAGTATATACCTGTAGGGATCAGGATACAGGGGATTTCCGTCACATATAATATAGTATATACCTGTAGGGATCAGGATACAGGTGGAACCCCATCATATATAATATAGTATATACCTGTAGGGATCAGGATACAGGGGTAACCCCATCATATATAATATAGTATGATATAATGTATATATGATGGGAATCCCCCTGTATCCTGATCCCTACAGGTATATACTATATTATATATGATGGGAATCCCCCTGTATCCTGATCCCTACAGGTATATACTATATTATATATGATGGGATTACCCCTGTATCCTGATCCCTACAGGTATATACTATATTATATATGATGGGAATCCCCCTGTATCCTGATCCCTACAGGTATATACTATATTATATATGATGGGGTTACCCCTGTATCCTGATCCCTACAGGTATATACTATATTATATATGATGGGAATCCCCCTGTATCCTGATCCCTACAGGTATATACTATATTATATATGATGGGGTTACCCCTGTATCCTGATCCCTACAGGTATATACTATATTATATATGATGGGAATCCCCCTGTATCCTGATCCCTACAGGTATATACTATATTATATATGATGGGGTTACCCCTGTATCCTGATCCCTACAGGTATATACTATATTATATATGATGGGAATCCCCCTGTATCCTGATCCCTACAGGTATATACTATATTATATATGATGGGGTTACCCCTCTATTCTGACCCCTACAGGTATATACTATATTATATATGATGGGGTTACCCCTGTATCCTGATCCCTACAGGTATATACTATATTATATATGATGGGAATCCCCCTGTATCCTGATCCCTACAGGTATATACTATGTTATATATGATGGGAATCCCCCTGTATCCTGATCCCTACAGGTATATACTATATTATATATGATGGGAATCCCCCTGTATCCTGATCCTTACAGGTATATACTATATTATATATGATGGGGTTACCCCTGTATCCTGATCCCTACAGGTATATACTATATTATATATGATGGGGTTACCCCTGTACCCTGATCCCTACAGGTATATACTATATTATATATGATGGGGTTACCCCTGTATCCTGATCCCTACAGGTATATACTATATTATATATGATGGGGATCCCCCTGTATCCTGATCCCTACAGGTATATACTATATTATATATAATGGGGTTACCCCTGTACCCTGATCCCTACAGGTATATACTATATTATATATGATGGGGTTACCCCTGTATCCTGATCCCTACAGGTATATACTATATTATATATGATGGGGTTACCCCTGTATCCTGATCCCTACAGGTATATACTATATTATATATGATGGGGATCCCCCTGTATCCTGATCCCTACAGGTATATACTATATTATATATGATGGGAATCCCCATGTATCCTGATCCCTACAGGTATATACTATATTATATATGATGGGAATCCCCCTCTATCCTGATCCCTACAGGTATATACTATATTATATATGATGGGAATCCCCCTGTATCCTGATCCCTACAGGTATATACTATGTTATATATGATGGGAATCCCCCTGTATCCTGATCCCTACAGGTATATACTATATTATATATGATGGGAATCCCCCTGTATCCTGATCCTTACAGGTATATACTATATTATATATGATGGGGTTACCCCTGTATGCGGATCCCTACAGGTATATACTATATTATATATGATGGGGTTACCCCTGTATCCTGATCCCTACAGGTATATACTATATTATATATGATGGGGTTACCCCTGTATCCTGATCCCTACAGGTATATACTATATTATATATGATGCGGTTACCCCTGTGTCCTGATCCCTACAGGTATATACTATATTATATATGATGGGAAACCCCCTGTATCCTGATCCCTACAGGTATATACTATATTATATATGATGGGAATCTCCCTGTATCCTGATCCCTACAGGTATATACTATATTATATATGATGGGGTTACCCCTGTATCCTGATCCCTACAGGTATATACTATATTATATATGATGGGGTTACCCCTGTATCCTGATCCCTACAGGTATATACTATATTATATATGATGGTGATCCCCCTGTATCCTGATCCCTACAGGTATATACTATATTATATATGATGGGG
Source organism: Dendropsophus ebraccatus (assembly GCF_027789765.1). Taxonomy (NCBI): domain Eukaryota; kingdom Metazoa; phylum Chordata; class Amphibia; order Anura; family Hylidae; genus Dendropsophus; species Dendropsophus ebraccatus. Next base: position 79,351,174 of record NC_091467.1, on the reverse strand, counting down.
TTACCCCTCTATCCTGATCCCTACAGGTATATACTATATTTTATATGATGGGGTTACCCCTGTATCCTGATCCCTACAGGTATATACTATATTATATATGATGAGGATCCCCCTCTATCCTGATCCCTACAGGTATATACCATATTATATATGATGGGGATCCCCCTCTATCCTGATCACTACAGGTATATACTATATTATATATGATGTTACCCCTGTATCCTGATCCCTACAGGTATATACTATATTATATATGATGGGAATCCCCCTGTATCCTGATCCCTACAGGTTTATACTATATTATATATGATGGGGTTACCCCTGTATCCTGATCCCTACAGGTATATACTATATTATATATGATGGGGTTACCCCTGTATCCTGATCCCTACAGGTATATACTATATTATATATGATGGGGTTACCCCTGTATCCTGATCCCTACAGGTATATACTATATTATATATGATGGGGTTACCCCTGTACCCTGATCCCTACAGGTATATACTATATTATATATGATGGGGTTACCCCTGTATCCTGATCCCTACAGGTATATACTATGTTATATATGTTGGGAATCCCCCCTGTATCCTGATCCCTACAGGTATATACTATATTATATATGATGGGGTTACCCCTCTATCCTGATCCCTACAGGTATATACTATATTATATATGATGGGAATCCCCCTGTATCCTGATCCCTACAGGTATATACTATATTATATATGATGGGGTTACCCCTGTATCCTGATCCCTACAGGTATATACTATATTATATATGATGGGAATCCCCCTGTATCCTGATCCCTACAGGTATATACTATATTATATATGAGGGGGTTACCCCTCTATCCTGATCCCTACAGGTATATACTATATTATATATGATGGGAATCCCCCTGTATCCTGATCCCTACAGGTATATACTATATTATATATGATGGGGATCCCCCTGTATCCTGATCCCTACAGGTATATACTATATTATATATGATGGGGTTACCCCTGTATCCTGATCCCTACAGGTATATACTATATTATATATGATGGGGTTACCCCTGTATCCTGATCCCTACAGGTATATACTATATTATATATGCTGGGGTTACCCCTGTATTCTGATCCCTACAGGTATATACTATATTATATATGATGGGAATCCCCCCTGTATCCTGATCCCTACAGGTATATACTATATTATATATGCTGGGAATCCCCCCTGTATCCTGATCCCTACAGGTATATACTATATTTTATATGATGGGGTTACCCCTGTATCCTGATCCCTACAGGTATATACTATGTTATATATGATGGGAATCCCCCTGTATCCTGATCCCTACAGGTATATACTATATTATATATGATGGGGTTACCCCTGTATCCTGATCCCTACAGGTATATACTATGTTATATATGATGGGAATCCCCCTGTATCCTGATGCCTACAGGTATATACTATATTATATATGATGGGAATCCCCCTGTATCCTGATCCTTACAGGTATATACTATATTATATATGATGGGGTTACCCCTGTATGCGGATCCCTACAGGTATATACTATATTATATATGATGGGGTTACCCCTGTATCCTGATCCCTACAGGTATATACTATATTATATATGATGGGGTTACCCCTGTATCCTGATCCCTACAGGTATATACTATATTATATATGATGCGGTTACCCCTGTGTCCTGATCCCTACAGGTATATACTATATTATATATGATGGGAAACCCCCTGTATCCTGATCCCTACAGGTATATACTATATTATATATGATTGGGTTACCCCTGTATCCTGATCCCTACAGGTATATACTATATTATATATGATGGGGATCCCCCTGTATCCTGATCCCTACAGGTATATACTATATTATATATGATGTGGTTACCCCTCTATCCTGATCCCTACAGGTATATACTATATTTTATATGATGGCGTTACCCCTGTATCCTGATCCCTACAGGTATATACTATATTATATATGATGGGGATCCCCCTCTATCCTGATCACTACAGGTATATACTATATTATATATGATGTTACCCCTGTATCCTGATCCCTACAGGTATATACTATATTATATATGATGGGAATCCCCCTCTATCCTGATCCCTACAGGTATATACTATATTATATATGATGGGGTTACCCCCTGTATCCTGATCCCTACAGGTATATACTATATTATATATGATGGGAATCCCCCTGTATCCTGATCCCTACAGGTATATACTATATTATATATGATGGGGTTACCCCCTGTATCCTGATCCCTACAGGTATATACTATATTATATATGATGGGGTTACCCCCTGTATCCTGATCCCTACAGGTATATACTATATTATATATGATGGGGTTACCCCCTGTATCCTGATCCCTACAGGTATATACTATGTTATATATGATGGGAATCCCCCTGTATCCTGATCCCTACAGGTATATACTATATTAGATATGATGGGGTTACCCCTGTATCCTGATCCCTACAGGTTTATACTATATTATATATGATGGGGTTACCCCTGTATCCTGATCCCTACAGGTATATACTATATTATATATGATGGGGTTACCCCTCTATCCTGATCCCTACAGGTATATACTATATTATATATGATGGGGTTACCCCTGTATCCTGATCCCTACAGGTATATACTATATTATATATGATGAGGATCCCCCTCTATCCTGATCCCTACAGGTATATACCATATTATATATGATGGGGATCCCCCTCTATCCTGATCACTACAGGTATATACTATATTATATATGATGTTACCCCTGTATCCTGATCCCTACAGGTATATACTATATTATATATGATGGGAATCCCCCTGTATCCTGATCCCTACAGGTTTATACTATATTATATATGATGGGGTTACCCCTGTACCCTGATCCCTACAGGTATATACTATATTATATATGATGGGGTTACCCCTGTATCCTGATCCCTACAGGTATATACTATATTATATATGATGGGGATCCCCCTGTATCCTGATCCCTACAGGTATATACTATATTATATATAATGGGGTTACCCCTGTACCCTGATCCCTACAGGTATATACTATATTATATATGATGGGGTTACCCCTGTATCCTGATCCCTACAGGTATATACTATATTATATATGATGGGGTTACCCCTGTATCCTGATCCCTACAGGTATATACTATATTATATATGATGGGGATCCCCCTGTATCCTGATCCCTACAGGTATATACTATATTATATATGATGGGAATCCCCATGTATCCTGATCCCTACAGGTATATACTATATTATATATGATGGGAATCCCCCTCTATCCTGATCCCTACAGGTATATACTATATTATATATGATGGGAATCCCCCTGTATCCTGATCCCTACAGGTATATACTATGTTATATATGATGGGAATCCCCCTGTATCCTGATCCCTACAGGTATATACTATATTATATATGATGGGAATCCCCCTGTATCCTGATCCTTACAGGTATATACTATATTATATATGATGGGGTTACCCCTGTATGCGGATCCCTACAGGTATATACTATATTATATATGATGGGGTTACCCCTGTATCCTGATCCCTACAGGTATATACTATATTATATATGATGGGGTTACCCCTGTATCCTGATCCCTACAGGTATATACTATATTATATATGATGCGGTTACCCCTGTGTCCTGATCCCTACAGGTATATACTATATTATATATGATGGGAAACCCCCTGTATCCTGATCCCTACAGGTATATACTATATTATATATGATGGGAATCTCCCTGTATCCTGATCCCTACAGGTATATACTATATTATATATGATGGGGTTACCCCTGTATCCTGATCCCTACAGGTATATACTATATTATATATGATGGGGTTACCCCTGTATCCTGATCCCTACAGGTATATACTATATTATATATGATGGGGATCCCCCTGTATCCTGATCCCTACAGGTATATACTATATTATATATGATGGGGTTACCCCTCTATCCTGATCCCTACAGGTTTATACTATATTTTATATGATGGGGTTACCCCTGTATCCTGATCCCTACAGGTATATACTATATTATATATGATGAGGATCCCCCTCTATCCTGATCCCTACAGGTATATACCATATTATATATGATGGGGATCCCCCTCTATCCTGATCACTACAGGTATATACTATATTATATATGATGTTACCCCTGTATCCTGATCCCTACAGGTATATACTATATTATATATGATGGGAATCCCCCTGTATCCTGATCCCTACAGGTTTATACTATATTATATATGATGGGGTTACCCCTGTATCCTGATCCCTACAGGTATATACTATATTATATATGATGGGGTTACCCCTGTATCCTGATCCCTACAGGTATATACTATATTATATATGATGGGGTTACCCCTGTATCCTGATCCCTACAGGTATATACTATATTATATATGATGGGGTTACCCCTGTACCCTGATCCCTACAGGTATATACTATATTATATATGATGGGGTTACCCCTGTATCCTGATCCCTACAGGTATATACTATGTTATATATGATGGGAATCCCCCCTGTATCCTGATCCCTACAGGTATATACTATATTATATATGATGGGGTTACCCCTCTATCCTGATCCCTACAGGTATATACTATATTATATATGATGGGAATCCCCCTGTATCCTGATCCCTACAGGTATATACTATATTATATATGATGGGGTTACCCCTGTATCCTGATCCCTACAGGTATATACTATATTATATATGATGGGAATCCCCCTGTATCCTGATCCCTACAGGTATATACTATATTATATATGAGGGGGTTACCCCTCTATCCTGATCCCTACAGGTATATACTATATTATATATGATGGGAATCCCCCTGTATCCTGATCCCTACAGGTATATACTATATTATATATGATGGGGATCCCCCTGTATCCTGATCCCTACAGGTATATACTATATTATATATGATGGGGTTACCCCTGTATCCTGATCCCTACAGGTATATACTATATTATATATGATGGGGTTACCCCTGTATCCTGATCCCTACAGGTATATACTATATTATATATGCTGGGGTTACCCCTGTATTCTGATCCCTACAGGTATATACTATATTATATATGATGGGAATCCCCCCTGTATCCTGATCCCTACAGGTATATACTATATTATATATGCTGGGAATCCCCCCTGTATCCTGATCCCTACAGGTATATACTATATTTTATATGATGGGGTTACCCCTGTATCCTGATCCCTACAGGTATATACTATGTTATATATGATGGGAATCCCCCTGTATCCTGATCCCTACAGGTATATACTATATTATATATGATGGGGTTACCCCTGTATCCTGATCCCTACAGGTATATACTATGTTATATATGATGGGAATCCCCCTGTATCCTGATCCCTACAGGTATATACTATATTATATATGATGGGAATCCCCCTGTATCCTGATCCTTACAGGTATATACTATATTATATATGATGGGGTTACCCCTGTATGCGGATCCCTACAGGTATATACTATATTATATATGATGGGGTTACCCCTGTATCCTGATCCCTACAGGTATATACTATATTATATATGATGGGGTTACCCCTGTATCCTGATCCCTACAGGTATATACTATATTATATATGATGCGGTTACCCCTGTGTCCTGATCCCTACAGGTATATACTATATTATATATGATGGGAAACCCCCTGTATCCTGATCCCTACAGGTATATACTATATTATATATGATTGGGTTACCCCTGTATCCTGATCCCTACAGGTATATACTATATTATATATGATGGGGATCCCCCTGTATCCTGATCCCTACAGGTATATACTATATTATATATGATGGGGTTACCCCTCTATCCTGATCCCTACAGGTATATACTATATTTTATATGATGGAGTTACCCCTGTATCCTGATCCCTACAGGTATATACTATATTATATATGATGGGGATCCCCCTCTATCCTGATCACTACAGGTATATACTATATTATATATGATGTTACCCCTGTATCCTGATCCCTACAGGTATATACTATATTATATATGATGGGAATCCCCCTCTATCCTGATCCCTACAGGTATATACTATATTATATATGATGGGGTTACCCCCTGTATCCTGATCCCTACAGGTATATACTATGTTATATATGATGGGAATCCCCCTGTATCCTGATCCCTACAGGTATATACTATATTATATATGATGGGGTTACCCCCTGTATCCTGATCCCTACAGGTATATACTATATTATATATGATGGGGTTACCCCCTGTATCCTGATCCCTACAGGTATATACTATATTATATATGATGGGGTTACCCCCTGTATCCTGATCCCTACAGGTATATACTATGTTATATATGATGGGAATCCCCCTGTATCCTGATCCCTACAGGTATATACTATATTAGATATGATGGGGTTACCCCTGTATCCTGATCCCTACAGGTTTATACTATATTATATATGATGGGGTTACCCCTGTATCCTGATCCCTACAGGTATATACTATATTATATATGATGGGGTTACCCCTGTATCCTGATCCCTACAGGTATATACTATATTATATATGATGGGGTTACCCCTGTACCCTGATCCCTACAGGTATATACTATATTATATATGATGGGGTTACCCCTGTATCCTGATCCCTACAGGTATATACTATGTTATATATGATGGGAATCCCCCCTGTATCCTGATCCCTACAGGTATATACTATATTATATATGATGGGGTTACCCCTCTATCCTGATCCCTACAGGTATATACTATATTATATATGATGGGAATCCCCCTGTATCCTGATCCCTACAGGTATATACTATATTATATATGATGGGGTTACCCCTGTATCCTGATCCCTACAGGTATATACTATGTTATATATGATGGGAATCCCCCCTGTATCCTGATCCCTACAGGTATATACTATATTATATATGATGGGGTTACCCCCCTGTGTCCTGATCCCTACAGGTATATACTATATTATATATGATGGGAAACCCCCTGTATCCTGATCCCTACAGGTATATACTATATTTTATATGATGGGGTTACCCCTGTATCCTGATCACTACAGGTATATACTATATTATATATGATGGGGTTACCCCTGTATCCTGATCACTACAGGTATATACTATATTATATATGATGGGGTTACCCCTGTATCCTGATCCCTACAGGTATATACTATATTATATATGATGGGGTTACCCCTGTATCCTGATCCCTACAGGTATATACTATATTATATATGATGGGAATCCCCCTGTATCCTGATCCCTACAGGTATATACTATATTATATATGATGGGGTTACCCCTCTATTCTGACCCCTACAGGTATATACTATATTATATATGATGGGGTTACCCCTGTATCCTGATCCCTACAGGTATATACTATATTATATATGATGGGAATCCCCCTGTATCCTGATCCCTACAGGTATATACTATGTTATATATGATGGGAATCCCCCTGTATCCTGATCCCTACAGGTATATACTATATTATATATGATGGGAATCCCCCTGTATCCTGATCCTTACAGGTATATACTATATTATATATGATGGGGTTACCCCTGTATCCTGATCCCTACAGGTATATACTATATTATATATGATGGGGTTACCCCTGTACCCTGATCCCTACAGGTATATACTATATTATATATGATGGGGTTACCCCTGTATCCTGATCCCTACAGGTATATACTATATTATATATGATGGGGATCCCCCTGTATCCTGATCCCTACAGGTATATACTATATTATATATAATGGGGTTACCCCTGTACCCTGATCCCTACAGGTATATACTATATTATATATGATGGGGTTACCCCTGTATCCTGATCCCTACAGGTATATACTATATTATATATGATGGGGTTACCCCTGTATCCTGATCCCTACAGGTATATACTATATTATATATGATGGGGATCCCCCTGCATCCTGATCCCTACAGGTATATACTATATTATATATGATGGGAATCCCCATGTATCCTGATCCCTACAGGTATATACTATATTATATATGATGGGAATCCCCCTCTATCCTGATCCCTACAGGTATATACTATATTATATATGATGGGAATCCCCCTGTATCCTGATCCCTACAGGTATATACTATGTTATATATGATGGGAATCCCCCTGTATCCTGATCCCTACAGGTATATACTATATTATATATGATGGGAATCCCCCTGTATCCTGATCCTTACAGGTATATACTATATTATATATGATGGGGTTACCCCTGTATGCGGATCCCTACAGGTATATACTATATTATATATGATGGGGTTACCCCTGTATCCTGATCCCTACAGGTATATACTATATTATATATGATGGGGTTACCCCTGTATCCTGATCCCTACAGGTATATACTATATTATATATGATGCGGTTACCCCTGTGTCCTGATCCCTACAGGTATATACTATATTATATATGATGGGAAACCCCCTGTATCCTGATCCCTACAGGTATATACTATATTATATATGATGGGAATCTCCCTGTATCCTGATCCCTACAGGTATATACTATATTATATATGATGGGGTTACCCCTGTATCCTGATCCCTACAGGTATATACTATATTATATATGATGGGGTTACCCCTGTATCCTGATCCCTACAGGTATATACTATATTATATATGATGGGGATCCCCCTGTATCCTGATCCCTACAGGTATATACTATATTATATATGATGGGGTTACCCCTCTATCCTGATCCCTACAGGTTTATACTATATTTTATATGATGGGGTTACCCCTGTATCCTGATCCCTACAGGTATATACTATATTATATATGATGAGGATCCCCCTCTATCCTGATCCCTACAGGTATATACCATATTATATATGATGGGGATCCCCCTCTATCCTGATCACTACAGGTATATACTATATTATATATGATGTTACCCCTGTATCCTGATCCCTACAGGTATATACTATATTATATATGATGGGAATCCCCCTGTATCCTGATCCCTACAGGTTTATACTATATTATATATGATGGGGTTACCCCTGTATCCTGATCCCTACAGGTATATACTATATTATATATGATGGGGTTACCCCTGTATCCTGATCCCTACAGGTATATACTATATTATATATGATGGGGTTACCCCTGTATCCTGATCCCTACAGGTATATACTATATTATATATGATGGGGTTACCCCTGTACCCTGATCCCTACAGGTATATACTATATTATATATGATGGGGTTACCCCTGTATCCTGATCCCTACAGGTATATACTATGTTATATATGATGGGAATCCCCCCTGTATCCTGATCCCTACAGGTATATACTATATTATATATGATGGGGTTACCCCTCTATCCTGATCCCTACAGGTATATACTATATTATATATGATGGGAATCCCCCTGTATCCTGATCCCTACAGGTATATACTATATTATATATGATGGGGTTACCCCTGTATCCTGATCCCTACAGGTATATACTATATTATATATGATGGGAATCCCCCTGTATCCTGATCCCTACAGGTATATACTATATTATATATGAGGGGGTTACCCCTCTATCCTGATCCCTACAGGTATATACTATATTATATATGATGGGAATCCCCCTGTATCCTGATCCCTACAGGTATATACTATATTATATATGATGGGGTTACCCCTGTATCCTGATCCCTACAGGTATATACTATATTATATATGATGGGGTTACCCCTGTATCCTGATCCCTACAGGTATATACTATATTATATATGCTGGGGTTACCCCTGTATTCTGATCCCTACAGGTATATACTATATTATATATGATGGGAATCCCCCCTGTATCCTGATCCCTACAGGTATATACTATATTATATATGCTGGGAATCCCCCCTGTATCCTGATCCCTACAGGTATATACTATATTTTATATGATGGGGTTACCCCTGTATCCTGATCCCTACAGGTATATACTATGTTATATATGATGGGAATCCCCCTGTATCCTGATCCCTACAGGTATATACTATATTATATATGATGGGGTTACCCCTGTATCCTGATCCCTACAGGTATATACTATGTTATATATGATGGGAATCCCCCTGTATCCTGATCCCTACAGGTATATACTATATTATATATGATGGGAATCCCCCTGTATCCTGATCCTTACAGGTATATACTATATTATATATGATGGGGTTACCCCTGTATGCGGATCCCTACAGGTATATACTATATTATATATGATGGGGTTACCCCTGTATCCTGATCCCTACAGGTATATACTATATTATATATGATGGGGTTACCCCTGTATCCTGATCCCTACAGGTATATACTATATTATATATGATGCGGTTACCCCTGTGTCCTGATCCCTACAGGTATATACTATATTATATATGATGGGAAACCCCCTGTATCCTGATCCCTACAGGTATATACTATATTATATATGATTGGGTTACCCCTGTATCCTGATCCCTACAGGTATATACTATATTATATATGATGGGGATCCCCCTGTATCCTGATCCCTACAGGTATATACTATATTATATATGATGGGGTTACCCCTCTATCCTGATCCCTACAGGTATATACTATATTTTATATGATGGCGTTACCCCTGTATCCTGATCCCTACAGGTATATACTATATTATATATGATGGGGATCCCCCTCTATCCTGATCACTACAGGTATATACTATATTATATATGATGTTACCCCTGTATCCTGATCCCTACAGGTATATACTATATTATATATGATGGGAATCCCCCTCTATCCTGATCCCTACAGGTATATACTATATTATATATGATGGGGTTACCCCCTGTATCCTGATCCCTACAGGTATATACTATGTTATATATGATGGGAATCCCCCTGTATCCTGATCCCTACAGGTATATACTATATTATATATGATGGGGTTACCCCCTGTATCCTGATCCCTACAGGTATATAATATAGTATATATGATGGGGTTACCCCCTGTATCCTGATCCCTACAGGTATATACTATATTATATATGATGGGGTTACCCCCTGTATCCTGATCCCTACAGGTATATACTATGTTATATATGATGGGAATCCCCCTGTATCCTGATCCCTACAGGTATATACTATATTAGATATGATGGGGTTACCCCTGTATCCTGATCCCTACAGGTTTATACTATATTATATATGATGGGGTTACCCCTGTATCCTGATCCCTACAGGTATATACTATATTATATATGATGGGGTTACCCCTCTATCCTGATCCCTACAGGTATATACTATATTTTATATGATGGGGTTACCCCTGTATCCTGATCCCTACAGGTATATACTATATTATATATGATGAGGATCCCCCTCTATCCTGATCCCTACAGGTATATACCATATTATATATGATGGGGATCCCCCTGTATCCTGATCCCTACAGGTATATACTATATTATATATGATGGGGTTACCCCCTCTATCCTGATCACTACAGGTATATACTATATTATATATGATGTTACCCCTGTATCCTGATCCCTACAGGTATATACTATATTATATATGATGGGAATCCCCCTGTATCCTGATCCCTACAGGTTTATACTATATTATATATGATGGGGTTACCCCTGTATCCTGATCCCTACAGGTATATACTATATTATATATGATGGGGTTACCCCTGTATCCTGATCCCTACAGGTATATACTATATTATATATGATGGGGTTACCCCTGTATCCTGATCCCTACAGGTATATACTATATTATATATGATGGGGTTACCCCTGTACCCTGATCCCTACAGGTATATACTATATTATATATGATGGGGTTACCCCTGTATCCTGATCCCTACAGGTATATACTATGTTATATATGATGGGAATCCCCCCTGTATCCTGATCCCTACAGGTATATACTATATTATATATGATGGGGTTACCCCTCTATCCTGATCCCTACAGGTATATACTATATTATATATGATGGGAATCCCCCTGTATCCTGATCCCTACAGGTATATACTATATTATATATGATGGGGTTACCCCTGTATCCTGATCCCTACAGGTATATACTATGTTATATATGATGGGAATCCCCCCTGTATCCTGATCCCTACAGGTATATACTATATTATATATGATGGGGTTACCCCCCTGTGTCCTGATCCCTACAGGTATATACTATATTATATATGATGGGAAACCCCCTGTATCCTGATCCCTACAGGTATATACTATATTTTATATGATGGGGTTACCCCTGTATCCTGATCACTACAGGTATATACTATATTATATATGATGGGGTTACCCCTGTATCCTGATCACTACAGGTATATACTATATTATATATGATGGGGTTACCCCTGTATCCTGATCCCTACAGGTATATACTATATCATATATGATGGGAATCCCCCTGTATCCTGATCCCTACAGGTATATACTATATTATATATGATGGGGTTACCCCTGTATCCTGATCCCTACAGGTATATAGTATATCTTGGACAATGTACAGCCGGTGTATGGAGCACATGTGCAGCAGAGGGATCAGGATGACATTGCTGTGACATCAGATGGATCCTTTATGATAATAAGCTATGAGCAAACACGCATCCTGCACGCACATGTAATACAAAGGGAATGAGTAATAATCCAGCAGCCTAACAACAGGATGATTGGCAGGAAGGTTCATTTATCTCATTATATACATTAACACTTAGATCCATTGACATTACATTCCTGACATCACAAAGGAGATGAAAGCCGCCTGTCATTATCCTGCAGAGATGAAAGCAAAGCTGTAAAGCGTCAGGGGAACGTCGGCTCTGCTACATCTTACCTCCAATTATATGTCCTCAGCAGTGTATTATATACTTATTATCCTCCTGTATGAGTGTGTATATATCCCCATTCTGTGTAGGTATACAGCAGTGTATTATATACTTATTATCCTCCTGTATGAGTGTGTGTATATATCTCTCCATTCTGTGTAGGTATACAGCAGTGTATTATATACTTATTATCCTCCTGTATGAGTGTGTATATATCCCCATTCTGTGTAGGTATACAGCAGTGTATTATATACTTATTATCCTCCTGTATGAGTGTGTATATATCTCCATTCTGTGTAGGTATACAGCAGTGTATTATATACTTATTATCCTCCTGTATGAGTGTGTATATATCTCCATTCTGTGTAGGTATACAGCAGTGTATTATATACTTATTATCATCCTCCTGTATGAGTGTGTATATATCTCCCCATTCTGTGTAGGTATACAGCAGTGTATTATATACTTATTATCCCCCTCCTGTATGAGTGTGTATATATCCCCCCATTCTGTGTAGGTATACAGCAGTGTATTATATACTTATTATCCCCCTCCTGTATGAGTGTGTATATATCTCCCCATTCTGTGTAGGCATACAGCAGTGTATTATATACTTATTATCCCCCTGTATGAGTGTGTATATATATCTCCATTCTGTGTAGGTATACAGCAGTGTATTATATACTTATTATCCTCCTCCTGTATGAGTGTGTATATATCTCCCCATTCTGTGTAGGTATACAGCAGTGTATCATATACTTATTATCCTCCTCCTGTATGAGTGTGTATATATCTCCCCATTCTGTGTAGGTATACAGCAGTGTATTATATACTTATTATCCCCCTCCTGTATGAGTGTGTATATATATATCTCCATTCTGTGTAGGTATACAGCAGTGTATTATATACTTATTATCCCCCTCCTGTATGAGTGTGTATATATCTCCCCATTCTGTATAGGTATACAGCAGTGTATTATATACTTATTATCCTCCTGTATGAGTGTGTATATATCCCCCCATTCTGTGTAGGTATACAGCAGTGTATTATATACTCATCCCCCTGTATGAGTGTGTATATATCTCCCCATTCTGTGTAGGTATACAGCAGTGTATTATATACTTATTATCCTCCTGTATGAGTGTGTATATATCTCCCCATTCTGTGTAGGTATACAGCAGTGTATTATATACTTATTATCCCCCTCCTGTATGAGTGTGTATATATCCCCCCATTCTGTGTAGGTATACAGCAGTGTATTATATACTCATCCCCCTGTATGAGTGTGTATATATCTCCCCATTCTGTATAGGTATACAGCAGTGTATTATATACTTATTATCCTCCTGTATGAGTGTATATATATCCCCCCATTCTGTGTAGGTATACAGCAGTGTATTATATACTTATTATCCCCCTGTATGAGTGTGTATATATCCCCCCATTCTGTGTAGGTATACAGCAGTGTATTATATACTCATCCCCCTGTATGAGTGTGTATATATCTCCCCATTCTGTGTAGGTATACAGCAGTGTATTATATACTTATTATCCTCCTGTATGAGTGTATATATATCTCCATTCTGTGTAGGTATACAACTGTGTATTATATACTTATTATCCTCCTGTATGTGTGTGTGTATATATATCTCCATTCTGTGTGGGTATACAGCAGTGTATTATATACTTATTATCCTCCTGTATGAGTGTGTATATATCTCTCCATTCTGTGTAGGTATACAGCAGTGTATTATATACTTATTATCCTCCTGTATGAGTGTGTATATATCTCTCCATTCTGTGTAGGTATACAGCAGTTTATTACATACTTATTTTTCCCACTGTACATTGGTATATATATATATATATATATATTTATATTGATATATTCCTTTTATTACCTGCAGAATCCAATAAAAAGGCGCATCACACTGATATGTATAACAGCTCGGAGCTGATACTGCGGAGGGGACAGTCTTGCAGAATAACACTGGAGTTTAACAAACCTCTTACGGACTGGCAAAGTATAGTATTTACTGCACAAACAGGTAATCCCCATCCCCCATCCCATTATAAAGACTTGTACATCCTTGTTCTCTGTACTCTTGTTCATGCGGTGAGTGGGGGTGCAGGCAGCGTCAACCTTGACCAAAGGTCCCAATCCGTACAGTAAAGTCCACACTACTCCATAGTTAGCAAAGCATGTTATGAATTTATTTCATCCAAAGAAAAGGTGACACCTTGTACAATATAGAAATGCAGTTTAAAGGGGCTACCCAGTATATAAGCAGATATGTCCTATGGGGATAGGTTATCCATATTACTTTAGTATTGGCACTTACACCGACCAGCCGCATGAAGGAGCTCCAGGACTTGTGTGTGCACCTCTACCTCTTCAGTATTCACCACTGATCACCAGTCTTACATCGCTGTACTGTTAGCGGTGCTGTAAGATACTGTCCAGGATCAAGTGAATATGACAACGCTGCAGTTTCCCTTACGTCCTAAGCAGCAGCACATAATGGGGAAGATTCTATCTTCCTGCAATGATAGGACAGATGGTAACAAGCAATAAAGAGTTAATTGCCCCGCCTATAAGGCCCTATGCTGACCCAGCCTCCTTGTGTTTTTTTTCTGTCCTTCTGTGAGATAGGTGGTAGGTGGTAGGAGGGGAGCGGGGAGCAGGGAGCGGGGAGCGGGGAGCGGGGAGCGGGGAGCAGGGAGCAGGGAGCAGGCCTATGTGTGTCCTGTAGGACAGGTGGTAGGATAGGAGCAGGCTCAGGCCTATGTGTTTTTCTCTTCTCTCCTTCCAATAATTCTTCTTTTCCACATGGTCGTGTGGAGTGGGAGAGTTTTTTGTATATGTATTTTGTTTTCTATCCTGCTTTGTTGTGTACAGAGCAAAGATTTTATTTTCCTTATGGAAGCAGCCGCCATCTCAGTGATCGCTCAGCTTCTATGCTCTGGTCAGTAAGTATTATGGCGCCATCCGCTGCCGGGCTGCACGTGGCTGCTAACCATGGCGCTGCTCAGACAGGATGCCGCTCGCCTGGTGTCTGTCCTCACTCTTCAGAGAGGTAAGTCCTAGTCATCCGGCCTCTTCTGTGAGGAATTGTATGGTGCCTGGCTCTCTGCCTGGAAGCCTGACGTGTATGGCAGGAGGCCTGTGTGCAGGCTAATGGCTATAAATTTCATGAGATTTAGAATAGTTTATAATTTGTTTGTTTTTATTTTTTTTCCTGTGCGAGCTCTGTGAGACAGTTCCGCTATGTGATCATGTGGTCTGGGTCCTGCTATGTAATAATACAGTGACAGCTATGGATCTGCTATATGTGAATGCTGCCTTAGATAAGAGCTGTTAGTTGTGCGGTCACTGAGCTGTTTGTGCCCTGGTTGCTGATTTCTTGCACTAGTTGCTGGTTGTGTATTGATTGCACCTGGTGTCTTTCTTACACTCGCACTGCTTTTTCTTGTTGCATTGAAGCTATGAAACTGCATTGTGTGTACACAACCCTAGATTTGCTAGGTGTGTATTGGTGACACCTGATGCGTGATTCATTACACCTGAGTGTGATTCCTGGCTCTAGTTCTGCGATTGAAGGATGCAGTGAAGCTGTGAGACTGCAGTGTGTGAACACAGGCCCAGAGTGGCTAGGTGAATATTTATTCCTTGCTCCAGTTCTGCTGTGGAAGGATGCATTGTGTGAACACAAGCCTAGAGTTGCTATTATTGCTCCTGACCTCTGATTCCTTGCTCCAGTTCTGCTGTGGAAAGATGAATTGTGTGAACACAAGCCTAGAGTTGCTATTTTTTATTACACCTGATGTTTCTCTCAGTACTGCTATTGAATGAGGCAGTAAAGTTATGAAACTTTGTTGTGTGAACACAACCCTAGGATTGCTAGTGGTGTATTAATTGCACCTTAATGTCATCTATAGCTCTGCTTTTTGTTTGATGCAGTGAAGTTATGAGACTGCATTGTATGAACACAACCCTAAAGTTCCTGGTTGTGTATTGAGTGCATCTGGGGTCTTTTCTAGCACGGTTACTGATATTTAATGTTGCATTGAAGCTATGAAACAGCATTGTGTGTACACACGCCTAGAGTTGCTACATGTATAGTACTGCTATTTTTAAAATAGTAAAACGTAGATATTGCAGGGTATGATCACAACTTTAGAGTTTCTAGTTGTGTACTGAGTATACCTGGTGTCTGTCTTACATTAGTTCTGCTATTGAAACAATGATCCATTGAAACAATGAGGCTGCATGGTGTGAACACAGCCTTAGAATTGCTAGTTGTGTATCAGCTGCTCTGAGGGATCTGGCTTTCTTGCACTACACAGCAGTCTGTTGCCTCTTTACCTGGCGCAGGTTTATTATCATTTTATCTCACTTAATGCAGAAATCTAATGTCCAAGGTTTCAGGGTGAGGAAACCTATGGGAAAGCTCAGTCACTTATGTGTGTATCCAGTGTCGGACTGGGGTACCTTGGGCCCACCAGGGAAATTGATTCTAGGGGCCCACCCTACATACATATACATAACCATCGCCAAACCTTTAACCTTAGTAGAGCAACATTGCATTCAGCAGTGTATGTGACCAGTGACATAGCCCACTGTCAGTCACAATCGTTTTTGTAGGTTTCTGTCATAGCTGCCAGCTATGACCGCTGAATGGCTGAGCTGCCTTGAGACGTCAAGTCTCATGCCGAAGCTCTCACCAGGAAGCAACCGCGGGACGGGAGAACAGGGCGGCGCGATCCGGGAGCCAGCGCTGGAATCGGGGGGGGGAAGTTACCGGAGCCTTCTATTTCCCCCCCTCCCCGGCCGTATACGGATTAAACAGCTGGCAAGGAGTACCCCTTTAGGCTGGGTTCACACTACGTATATTTCAGTCAGTATTGTGGTCCTCATATTGCAACCAAAACCAGGAGTGAATTAAAAACCCAGAAAGGATCTGTTCACATAATGGTGAAATTGAGTGGATGGCCGCCATATAACGGTAAATAACGGCATTATTTCAATACACCAGCCGTTGTTCTAAAATAACAGCAAATATTTGCCATTATATGGCGGCCATCCACTCAATTTCATCATTGTGTGAACAGAGCCTTTCTGTGTTTTATCCACTCCTGGTTTTGGTTGCAATACTGACTGAAATATACGTAGTGTGAACGCAGCCCAAAGCTTATATGTACGGTCCACATTCATACTGCATACATTTTAAATAAAATCTATAGAAAACTTGTAGATAGTAGAGAGCCTACTATTTCTGCCTCTCTCTCTGTCTATAAACATCTATAGAACTACACACTACATAATATACACTGTATACATAATAGATGTGCACACACACAGACACAAACATGCAAACACACCAAGACCAACATACAGACACAAGCAGATTACACACACACACAGACACATGATATACATGTACAAACACTCACACTAGGGCTGGGTGATATGGGCAAAAAATAAAATCTTGATTTTTTAAAAAATTTTTCTCGATTTAAATCTCTATTATTTTTATTTTTTTTTTGATAATTATGATGGGTGTAGTAGAGGCATAGTGGATAAGGGATGTAGTAACAGAAGCATAGAAGATTGTGTAGTAGTAGATAAGAGGAGTAGTAGTAGTTAAAGGGAACCTGTCACCCCCCGTGCCGGGGTGACAGGCTCCCGACCCCGTTAGAGCCCCCTATACTCACCTAATCCCGCCGGGTCCCGCTTCTGGATCCGGTCGGGTGATGAAGATCTCAGCCGCTGCAGCCCGGCGCGCGCGCTGAGAGATGAGTCCAACGCTCATAGAGAATGACGCTGGACTCTCCTGTCATTCTCTATGGGTGTTGGACTCATCTCTCAGCGCGCGCGCCGGGCTGCAGCGGCTGAGATCTTCATCACCCGACCGGATCCAGAAGCGGGACCCGGCGGGATTAGGTGAGTATAGGGGGCTCTAACGGGGGTCGGGAGCCTGTCACCCCGGCACGGGGGGTGACAGGTTCCCTTTAAGAGGAGTAGTAGTAGTATCAGGAGTGGGGGTAATAATAGCAATGGTAGTGGGAGCAGTATTGGGGGTCGTAGTAGGGCAGGATTGGGAGTGGTAGTAGTAGGGGTGGGCACAGACTGTGGACAGATATGACTATGGGGAGGGGGCACAGCTATAACACACTGCATGCTGGGACCCTAATAATACTGGACGCCAGGCCGTGCTGAGGGTGGGAACGGGACGGGGACTTGCACTGGCACTCCAGATGGGAACAGGAGGGGGGCGCACTGAGACGCTGTGCCGGGCGGTTGTATCGGTGCGCACTCAACACTCCGGGCAGCTGGGGGGGGGGGGGGGGGGGGGTGGGCTCTGTCAAGCCGTGCCGTGGGGGGATGTCATTGATACTCCGGGCAGGCTGCGGGGCACACTTACGCTCCGGGGGAGGGGAGGATAGCGGACACACTGACGCATCGGGCGGGCTGTGGGGCTCACTAATAGGTGGGCGGCGTTGGTCCTCTGGGTGCTGGCGTGCGGTCCCACTCTGACCTGCAGGAGGAGCAGCTTGCCCAGAGCGCCACTGCTCCCCCCTGCAGGTCAGAGGGTATTTTTTTCTTTTCTTTGAAATTCGAATTTACGATTTTCAAAGAGATTGAAATCGTTTCTTAAAATCTAGGCGAATTAATCAAATTAATTTGATTAATTGCCCAGCCCTAACACACACACTGACTTATATATACCCTCACACACACTGACTTATACACCCTCACACACACTGACTTATATATACACCCTCACACACACTGACTTATATATACACCCTCACACACACTGACTTATATATACCCTCACACACACACTGACTTATATATACCCTCACACACACTGACTTATATATACCCTCACACACACTGACTTATATATACCCTCACACACACTGACTTATATATACCCTCACACACACTGACTTATATATACCCTCACACACTGACTTATATATACCCTCACACACACTGACTTTTATACACCCTCACACACACTGACTTATACACCCTCACACACACTGACTTATACACCCTCACACACACTGACTTATACACCCTCACACACACTGACTTATACACCCTCACACACACTGACTTATATACACCCTCACACACACTGACTTATATATACCCTCACACACTGACTTATATATACCCTCACACACACTGACTTATATATACCCTCACACACACTGACTTATATATACCCTCACACACTGACTTATATATACCCTCACACACTGACTTATATATACCCTCACACACACACTGACTTATATATACACCCTCACACACACTGACTTATATATACCCTCACACACACACTGACTTATATATACCCTCACACACACACTGACTTATATATACCCTCACACACACACTGACTTATATATACACCCTCACACACACACTGACTTATATACACCCTCACACACACTGACTTATATATACCCTCACACACACTGACTTATATATACCCTCACACACACTGACTTATATATACCCTCACACACACTGACTTATATATATATATAACCTCACACACACACTGACTTATACACCCTCACACACACTGACTTATACACCCTCACACACACTGACTTATATATCCTCACACACACTGACTTATATATACCCTCACACACACTGACTTATATATACCCTCACACACTGACTTATATATACCCTCACACACTGACTTATATATACCCTCACACACACTGACTTATATATACCCTCACACACACTGACTTATATATACCCTCACACACACTGACTTATATATACCCTCACACACTGACTTATATATACCCTCACACACACTGACTTATATATACCCTCACACACACACTGACTTATATATACACCCTCACACACACTGACTTATATATACCCTCACACACACACTGACTTATATATACCCTCACACACACACTGACTTATATATACCCTCACACACACACTGACTTATATATACACCCTCACACACACACTGACTTATACACCCTCACACACACACTGACTTATATACACCCTCACACACACTGACTTATATATACCCTCACACACACTGACTTATATATACCCTCACACACA
Source organism: Dendropsophus ebraccatus (assembly GCF_027789765.1). Taxonomy (NCBI): domain Eukaryota; kingdom Metazoa; phylum Chordata; class Amphibia; order Anura; family Hylidae; genus Dendropsophus; species Dendropsophus ebraccatus. The sequence goes on along the minus strand of NC_091467.1, from coordinate 79,330,052 downwards.
CTGACTTATATATATATATAACCTCACACACACACTGACTTATACACCCTCACACACACTGACTTATACACCCTCACACACACTGACTTATATATACCCTCACACACACTGACTTATATATACCCTCACACACACTGACTTATATATACCCTCACACACTGACTTATATATACCCTCACACACACTGACTTATATACACCCTCACACACACTGACTTATATACACCCTCACACACACTGACTTATATATACCCTCACACACTGACTTATATACCCTCACACACACTGACTTATATATCCTCACACACACACTGACTTATATATCCTCACACACACACTGACTTATATATACCCTCACACACACACTGACTTATATACACCCTCACACACACTGACTTATATATCCTCACACACACACTGACTTATATATCCTCACACACACTGACTTATATATACCCTCACACACACTGACTTATATATACCCTCACACACTGACTTATATATACCCTCACACACTGACTTATATATACCCTCACACACACTGACTTATATACACCCTCACACACACTGACTTATATACACCCTCACACACACTGACTTATATATCCTCACACACACTGACTTATATACACCCTCACACACACTGACTTATACACCCTCACACACACTGACTTATATATACCCTCACACACACTGACTTATATACACCCTCACACACACTGACTTATATACACCCTCACACACACTGACTTATATATCCTCACACACACTGACTTATATACCCTCACACACACACTGACTTATATATCCTCACACACACACTGACTTATATATACCCTCACACACACTGACTTATACACCCTCACACACACTGACTTATACACCCTCACACACACTGACTTATACACCCTCACACACACTGACTTATACACCCTCACACACACTGACTTATACACCCTCACACACACTGACTTATACACCCTCACACACACTGACTTATATATACCCTCACACACTGACTTATATATACCCTCACACACACTGACTTATATATACCCTCACACACACACTGACTTATATATACCCTCACACACACACTGACTTATATATACCCTCACACACACACTGACTTATATATACCCTCACACACACACTGACTTATATATACCCTCACACACACACTGACTTATATACACCCTCACACACACACTGACTTATATACACCCTCACACACACACTGACTTATATACACCCTCACACACACTGACTTATATACACCCTCACACACACTGACTTATATACACCCTCACACACACTGACTTATATACACCCTCACACACACTGACTTATATACACCCTCACACACACTGACTTATATACACCCTCACACACACTGACTTATATACACCCTCACACACACTGACTTATATACACCCTCACACACACTGACTTATATACACCCTCACACACACTGACTTATATACACCCTCACACACACTTGACTTATATATATATAACCTCACACACACACTGACTTATATATACCCTCACACACACTGACTTATATATATAACCTCACACACACACTGACTTATATACACCCTCACACACACTGACTTATATATACCCTCACACACTGACTTATATATACCCTCACACACACTTGACTTATATATATAACCTCACACACACTGACTTATACACCCTCACACACACTGACTTATATACACCCTCACACACACTGACTTATATATACCCTCACACACACTTGACTTATATATATAACCTCACACACACTGACTTATACACCCTCACACACACTGACTTATATACACCCTCACACACACTGACTTATATATACCCTCACACACACTTGACTTATATATATAACCTCACACACACTGACTTATATATCCTCACACACACACTGACTTATATATCCTCACACACACACTGACTTATATATATACCCTCACACACACTGACTTATATACACCCTCACACACACTGACTTATATATACCCTCACACACACTGACTTATATACACCCTCACACACACTTGACTTATATATATATATATATAACCTCACACACACACTGACTTATATATACCCTCACACACACTGACTTATATATATAACCTCACACACACACTGACATATATACCCTCACACACACTGACTTATATATATAACCTCACACACACACTGACTTATATACACCCTCACACACACTGACTTATATATACCCTCACACACACTTGACTTATATATCCTCACACACACACTGACTTATATATAACCTCACACACACTGACTTATATATCCTCACACACACACTGACTTATATATATACCCTCACACACACTGACTTATATATATACCCTCACACACACTGACTTATATACACACACACACTGACCATTTATGCAGGAACTCCAGGGGTCCATTAGTCTCCATCTTCAGTGTCTCCTATTCCGTGCAGGCTGCAGCCCCTCCCCCTTCTCCCGGCACCGACTCCACACACAGCAGCAGGAGGGGGAGACATGACTGCAGGAGGATGGAGGGGGGAGACATGACTGCAGGAGGATGGAGGGGGGAGACATGACTGCAGGAGGGATGGAGGGGGGAGACATGACTGCAGGAGGATGGAGGGGGGAGACATGACTGCAGGAGGGATGGAGGGGGGAGACATGACTGCAGGAGGGATGGAGGGGGGAGACATGACTGCAGGGGGATGGAGGGGGGAGACATGACTGCAGGGGGATGGAGGGGGCCCTGCTGCTGCTTCTCTGTGCAGCTTTCTCCATGTTCCTGCTGCCACACATGAGGGCTCCTGACAGGCAGGAAGAGAGACACTCCGGAAGCTGATCAGGACCGGACCGTTCCACTTACAGTACAGGGGGAGGGGGGCCCATGAGTGTACAGTAGTTGTGTGAAAGAAGGGGCCCTGCTGCCATTCTTTCATCATTAGAGCAGTGTGGAAGGCAGCAGAGGGCCCCTAAATCTACCGATTATAGGGAGATCCTGAACATGAGGCCCACCTCTAGCTCTGGGCCCTTTAAGGGGGGGAGGGCCCACCGGGGGATCCCCCGGCCCCCTGGTGGCCCGGTCCGAGCCTGTGTGTATCCTGCAAGAGTCCATATCCAGATGGCAGTGGGATTTATTTTTATTTTTTTGTAGATAGCATCTTCTGTAATGGGTTACAATGAAGATACAATGTCTTAAGCAGATGGTGCTTACTTCTGAGTATGCGTGTCACTCCACATTTGGTTTCCCGATCCATGGCCCCCCCTCCACAGTTGGCTGCCTGGTCCGTGGGCCCTCCAAATTTGGTTTCCCGATCCGTGGCCCCTCCACAGTTGGCTGCCTGGTCCGTGGCCCCTCCACGGTTGGCTGCCTGGTCCGTGGCCCCTCCACGGTTGGCTGCCTGGTCCGTGGCCCCTCCACGGTTGGCTGCCTGGTCCGTGGCCCCTCCACGGTTGGCTGCCTGGTCCGTGGCCCCTCCACGGTTGGCTGCCCGGTCCGTGGCCCCTCCACAGTTGGCTGCCCGGTCCGTGGCCCCTCCACGCTTGGAGAGGAGCAATAGACTTTGCCAGAGATGGATGTTCTTTCTAATAATACTCTATGTACCATGAGAATCCACCTGAATGGATTGGGGACACTCTGAGGAAGGACTCTTCCTTACAGAAAGGTACAATCTCTGCCCCAGTCTGAAAAGGAGAAGGAAATCCTCCCTTGTTCCCCATTCTATAGAAGTTTCCAGCATGGAAGGTACTGGAAGAAATGATGGATCCGTCACTAAAAGGGATCATCCATCTCAGAGGTCTTGTGGATGTGGACAAAGAAGCTTGTGACTAAAGCTTCTCTGGCAGCACCTGTGGGTTTACCTTATGATGCCATATTCTCGACAGTTTCCGATCCAAAGAAGGTAAGTTGTTGGTGAACGTCCATAGATCTACAGTTCTAAGTAAAGAAGGTTCCATAGGGAGAACATATGCTCTGTGCTCCCCCTCCTAGAGGAGACTAACCATGCTAGATGTGAGAGACACAGATCTACATGTTCCTGGCTACAGAGAAGACTGCATACACCTGCATGTACCTGGCTACAGAGAAGACTGCATATACCTGCATGTACCTGGCTACAGAGAAGACTGCATATACCTGCATGTACCTGGCTACAGAGAAGACTGCATACACCTGCATGTACCTGGCTACAGAGAAGACTGCATACACCTGCATGTACCTGGCTACAGAGAAGACTGCATATTCCTTTGCATCTTTCTGAAATCCCCTCAGCTCCCTTTACACTCACTAAGGTTACCTGCCGGGCCTGGGATGACATATATCTATCCTAAGATAAGAAGGGAAGTAGATGGGACACTCTTCTATGTCATGTCGGCTGTAGTCACCATCTGGAGAGAATCCAAGATCACCATTGTCTCCTTCCTGCACGAGTGATTGTTAATTGTCAAAAACTTACAGTACTATATTTTCACCTACCCGTAACCATTCCTGGGTCAGGATTCCTAGAACTCCCCAATTGGTGTCCCTTCACCCAATGATGATTGTCAGGTCTCATGACGTCTGCAAGCAACGAATTGAATCGGCAGGTTGGCATATGTATCCCCGTGCAGCAGATGCTGTCAGTATGGGACCAAAGAATAAACAGCCTACATTGGGTTACGGTTTATACCCACAGATACAAGGGCCTCAACATTTTCTTCAGTCAGTGGCAGACCAATCTCGCCATCAAAGGGGGTGGAGGCAACCACCGATCCATCTAACAAAGGGTGAGACAGGCGAAGAAGACTGTGTTCCTAACAGAAGTGGCTGTCATCCAACATGTGAGAGATGAGAGCGGTAAGTGAGCTCCAGTCCACTTCAGCATATCAATCTATGGGGAAGCTATCGGAGTAAGATCCAGAACCCATCTACAGTGCTGCATATCCATCTATGGGGAAGCTATCGGAGTAAGTAACACATCTACAGTGGTGCATATCCATCCATGGGGAAGCTACAGGAGTAAGTAACACATCTACAGTGGTGCATATTCATCTATAAGGAAGCTATCGGAGTAAGATCCAGAACACATCTACAGTGGTGCATATCCATCTATGGGGAAGCTACAGGAGTAAGTAACACATCTACAGTGGTGAATATCCATGTATAGGGAAGCTATCGGAGTAAGTAACACATCTACAGTGGTGCATATCGATCGTCAGAGCTGCATGTGATCAGTAGCATTACTGTTAAAAGCAGAAGCTGTTTTTGCATGGACCAAGAGATCTTTCCAGCAACAAGGGAAGTCACAATAACTTAATGTAAAAGGCTAAAGCCATGATATTACCCTGACAGAAGAATGGTCTCTGGACCAGGAGATGTTCTGGTGAATCGCCAGATATTACAGCGACCCATTGGTCCCATGGCCATTTTGGGTAAAACCAGGATGTGTGGTTTTAACTCCTAAAAACTACTGTGGACAACAATAAGTAGAAGTCTTGTAAAAAGACAATACAGGATCAATCTCATTAATCCTGGTAGCCACAGATTGGCCCAAGAGGTCATTGTGGTAATTGTTGGTCTCTCCTGATGAATATGTCCAAAAGGACATTTTGGAGACTTCCCCAGAATCCTCAGTGTCACAGAAGGGCAGATTGTGTCGGGGTCTGGACCACCTAGGATTGACGGCCTGAAGATTGACAGGCCTGATGAGCTGAGGCTTTTTAGAATTGGTGGTAAACATGATTCTGCTATTAAGAGCAGAACCCACAAAGAGAACGTCCCTGAGGGTGAAGGACATTGTCTATCCTGGTGTGAAGAATTGGACTTATATCACTGGCTATAAAGGCGATCCTTCGATTTCTCCAGGATGGGTTTGAGAATGGGCTGAAGCTGCGACCGTCACAGTACATGTCTCTGCTCTTTATGCTCTTCCAGACAGCTGACTGTCCCATAAATCCCTAATACAGAGATTTATTAAAGCTACGCAAAGGATTAAAGCCACTGTAATGGATCCAACTCCAGGTGGGATCCAGGACTCGTCCTTCATCACCTTGCACGGCTCCATTTTGAGTTCTTATCTTTAGTTGAATTAAAATACCTGACCCTCAAGGTGCTTCCTAGTAGCTATTACATCTGCTAAACGCAGGAGGATGTTCAGACATTAGGAGCCACTGAACCAGATCTTGTTATCCTTCAGGACTTTGTCTTTTACCCTTAAGGTTACATAGTAACATAGTAAATAAGGTTGAAAGAAGACAAGAGTCCATCAGGTTCAACCTAGGAAAATCCTACTGTGTTGATCGAGGAAGGCGAAAAACCCCTATGAGGCAGAAGACAAACGCCCCACCACAGGGAGAAACTCCCCCCCCCCCTCCCCCCTCCCCCAACTGCAATGGCAACCAGAACAATCCCCGGATCAACGTATCACCAGAAATCTAATGCCCATAACTTGTAATATTATATTGTTCAAGAAAAGCATCCAGGCCTCCCTTGAACTTATTTACTGAATCAGCCATGACAACATCATGTGGCAGAGAGTTCCACAGTCTTACCGCTCGTACAGTAAAGAACCCGCGTCGATGCTGATGATGAAATCTTCTTTCCTCTAGACGTAGAGGATGCCCCCTTGTCATTGTTACAGACCTAGGAGTAAAAAGACCACTACAAAAATCTCTGTACTGTCCATTCATATATTTGTACATTGTGATCAGATCGCCCCTAAGACGTCTTTTTTCTAGCGTAAATAACCCCAAGCGTGATAACCTGTCCTGGTACTGTAACCCACCCATTCCCTTAATGACCTTTGTTGCCCTCCTCTGCACCCGCTCTAGGTCAGCTGTGTCCTTCTTATATACCGGTGCCCAAAACTGTACACAGTATTCCAAGTGTGGTCTGACCAGTGATTTATAAAGAGGCAAAACTATGTTCTCATCTTTAGCATCTATACCTCTTTTGATGCATCCCATTATTTTATTAGCCTTGGCAGCTGCTGCCTGGCACTGATCACTAAAGTTGAGTTTACTGTCCACCAATACCCCCAGGTCCTTTTCGGAAGAAAAGGTTCCTTCCCTATCCAACATTACTCAGCAGATTGAGTTACCTGTTTTTGCCTAAATTCCTCCAATGAGGAAGCGTTACAACCGAGCACTCTGGATGTGGGCGGAGCCTTGGGCCTGTGCTCTCTGGTTGTGGGCGGAGCCTTGAGCCTGCGCTCTGGTTGTGGGCGGAGCCTTGAGCCTGCACTCTATGGACGGGGGCTGAGCCTTGAGCCTGCGCTCTCTGGTTGTGGGCGGAGCCTTGAGAGTTTATTTAGTGAGAACCAGAGAAGTCCGAAGATTTTCTGTATCTTTTTCAGGAAGGAACAGTGATTGGAGTCCTCAAAACCACTTTATCCAGATGGATACGGCAGACTGTGTGTTACCAGGAGGTGAGAGTCCAAGTACCTGAATCCATTAAGGCCCTTACCACAAGGGCAATGTCTACATCCTGGG
>NC_091467.1:78985057-79020057 GCF_027789765.1 Dendropsophus ebraccatus | reverse complement strand
CTATCTCCTATCTATCTATCTATCTCCTATCTATCTATCTATCTATCTATCTATCTATCTATCTATCTCCTATCTATCTCCTATCTATCTATCTCCTATCTATCTCCTATCTATCTATCTATCTATCTATCTATCTATCTATCTATCTAGAAAACTTGTATCTGCGTATATCTATCTATCTATCTATATATCTCCTATCTATCTATCTATCTTCTATCTATCTATCTATCTATCTATCTATCTATCTATCTATCTCCTATCTATCTATCTCCTATCTATCTATCTATCTATCTATCTATCTATCTATCTATCTCCTATCAATCTCCAATCTATCTATCTCCTATCTATCTATCTATCTATCTATCTATCTATCTATCTATCTCCTATCTGTCTATCTATCTCCTATCTATCTATCTATCTATCTATCTATCTATCTATCTATCATCTATCTATCTATCTCCTATCTATCTATCTATCTTCTATCTATCTATCTATCTATCTATCTATCTATCTATCTCCTATCTATCTATCTCCTATCTATCTATCTTACTATCTATCTATCTATCTATCTCCTATCTATCTACCTATCTATCTATCTATCTATCTATCTATCTCCTATCTATCTATCTCCTATCTATCTCCTATCTATCTATCTATCTATCTATCTATCTATCTATCTATCTATCTATCTCCTATCTATCTATCTATCTATCTATCTATCTATCTATCTCCTATCTATCTATCTCCTATCTATCTATCTATCTATCTATCTCCTATCTATCTATCTATCTATCTATCTATCTATCTATCTCCTATCTATCTATCTATCTCCTATCTATCTATCTCCTATCTATCTATCTCCTACCTATCTCCTATCTATCTATCCATCTATCTCCTATCTATCTATCTATCTATCTCCTATCTATCTATCTCCTATCTATCTATCTATCTATCTATCTATCTATCTATCTCCTATCTATCTATCTCCTATCTATCTATCTCCTATCTATCTATCTATCTATCTATCCATCTCCTATCTATCTCCTATCTATCTATCTCCTATCTATCTATCTATCTATCTATCTATCTATCTATCTATCTATCTATCTCATATCTATCTATCTCCTATCTATCTCCTATCTATCTATCTCCTATCTATCTATCTATCTATCTATCTCCTATCTATCTATCTCCTATCTATCTATCTCCTATCTATCTATCTCCTATCTATCTATCTATCTCCTATCTATCTATCTATCTATCTATCTATCTATCTATCTATCTATCTCATATCTATCTATCTCCTATCTATCTCCTATCTATCTATCACCTATCTATCTATCTCCTATCTATCTATCTATCTATCTATCTATCTATCTATCTCCTATCTATCTATCTCCTATCTATCTATCTATCTATCTATCTATCTATCTATCTCCTATCTATCTATCTCCTATCTCCTATCTATCTATCTCCTATCTATCTCCTATCTATCTCCTATCTATCTATCTCCTATCTATCTATCTATCTATCTATCTATCTATCTATCTCCTATCTATCTATCTCCTATCTATCTATCTCCTATCTATCTATCTCCTATCTATCTATCTATCTCCTATCTATCTATCTATCTATCTATCTCCTATCTATCTATCTATCTATCTATCTATCTATCTATCTATCTCATATCTATCTATCTCCTATCTATCTCCTATCTATCTATCTATCTATCTATCTATCTATCTATCTATCTATCTATCTATCTATCTATCTCCTATCTATCTATCTATCTCCTATCTATCTCCTATCTATCTATCTCCTATCTATCTATCTATCTATCTATCTATCTATCTATCTATCTATCTATCTATCTCCTATCTATCTATCCATCTATCTCCTATCTATCTATCTATCTATCTATCTCCTATCTATCTCCTATCTATCTTCTATCTATCTCCTATCTATCTATCTATCTATCTATCTATCTATCTATCTATCTATCTATCTATCTCCTATCTATCTATCTATCTATCTATCTATCTCCTATCTATCTATCTCCTATCTATCTATCTCCTATCTATCTATCTATCTATCTATCTATCTATCTATCTATCTATCTATCTCCTATCTATCTCCTATCTATCTATCTATCTATCTATCTCCTATCTATCTATCTCCTATCTATCTATCTATCTATCTATCTCCTATCTATCTATCTATCTATCTATCTATCTATCTCCTATCTATCTCCTATCTATCTATCTCCTATCTATCTCCTATCTATCTATCTATCTATCTATCTATCTATCTAGAAAACTTGTATCTGCGTATATCTATCTATCTATCTATCTATATATCTCCTATCTATCTATCTTCTATCTATCTATCTATCTATCTATCTATCTATCTATCTATCTCCTATCTATCTATCTCCTATCTATCTATCTATCTATCTATCTATCTATCTATCTATCTATCTCCTATCAATCTCCAATCTATCTATCTCCTATCTATCTATCTATCTATCTATCTATCTATCTATCTATCTATCTATCTCCTATCTATCTATCTATCTCCTATCTATCTATCTATCTATCTATCTATCTATCTATCTATCTATCTATCTATCTATCTATCTCCTATCTATCTATCTATCTCCTATCTATCTATCTATCTTCTATCTATCTATCTATCTATCTATCTATCTATCTATCTATCTATCTCCTATCTATCTATCTCCTATCTATCTATCTTACTATCTATCTATCTATCTATCTCCTATCTATCTACCTATCTATCTATCTATCTATCTATCTCCTATCTATCTATCTCCTATCTATCTCCTATCTATCTATCTATCTATCTATCTATCTATCTATCTATCTATCTCCTATCTATCTATCTATCTATCTATCTATCTATCTATCTCCTATCTATCTATCTATCTCCTATCTATCTATCTATCTATCTATCTATCTATCTATCTCCTATCTATCTATCTATCTATCTATCTATCTATCTATCTATCTATCTATCTATCTATCTCCTATCTATCTATCTATCTATCTCCTATCTATCTATCTCCTATCTATCTATCTCCTATCTATCTATCCATCTATCTCCTATCTATCTATCTATCTATCTCCTATCTATCTCCTATCTATCTTCTATCTATCTCCTATCTATCTATCTCCTATCTATCTATCTATCTATCTATCTATCTATCTATCTCCTATCTATCTTCTATCTATCTATCTATCTATCTATCTATCTATCTATCTATCTCCTATCTATCTATCTCCCATCTATCTATCTATCTATCTATCTATCTATCTCCTATCTCCTATCTATCTATCTATCTCCTATCTATCTATCTTCTATCTATCTATCTATCTCCTATCTATCTATCTCCTATCTATCTATCTATCTATCTATCTATCTCCTATCTATCTATCTCCTATCTATCTATCTATCTATCTCCTATCTATCTATCTCCTATCTATCTTCTATCTATCTCCTATCTATCTCCTATCTATCTATCTATCTATCTATCTATCTATCTCCTATCTATCTATCCATCTATCTCCTATCTATCTCCTATCTATCTTCTATCTATCTCCTATCTATCTATCTCCTATCTATCTATCTATCTATCTATCTATCTATCTATCTATCTATCTATCTATCTATCTCCTATCTATCTATCTTCTATCTATCTATCTATCTCCTATCTATCTATCTATCTATCTATCTATCTCCTATCTATCTATCTCCCATCTATCTATCTATCTATCTATCTATCTATCTATCTATCTATCTATCTCCTATCTCCTATCTATCTATCTATCTATCTATCTATCTATCTCCTATCTATCTATCTTCTATCTATCTATCTATCTATCTATCTATCTATCTCCTATCTATCTATCTCCTATCTATCTATCTATCTATCTATCTATCTATCTATCTATCTATCTATCTATCTATCTATCTCCTATCTATCTATCTCCTATCTATCTATCTTCTATCTATCTCCTATCTATCTATCTATCTATCTATCTATCTATCTATCTATCTATCTCCTATCTATCTATCTATCTATCTATCTATCTATCTATCTCCTATCTATCTATCTCCTATCTATCTATCTATCTATCTATCTATCTATCTATCTCCTATCTATCTATCTATCTATCTATCTATCTATCTATCTATCTATCTATCTCCTATCTATCTATCTCCTATCTATCTATCTATCTATCTATCTATATCCTATCTATCTATCTATCTATCTATCTATCTATCTATCTATCTCCTATCTATCTCCTATCTATCTATCTATCTATCTATCTATCTATCTATCTCCTATCTATCTCCTATCTATCTATCTATCTCCTATCTATCTCCTATCTATCTATCTATCTATCTATCTATCTATCTATCTATCTATCTATCTATCTATCTATCTCCTATCTATCTATCTATCTATCTATCTATCTATCTCCTATCTCAGGTATAAGTAGGGCCTCAGGACAATATATAATGGTAACATAGGTAAGAATTTTCTGTGCATGATAATAGTCATAGTTAATAACACCTGTAAGCAATTATCCCCCTACTGTACACATTTCTGCCATACTGTTACTAAGCAAACCCACCAATATTCCAATACTACCAGTATATAAGTAACAAATATTATCACCCCACCATGAGCACGGCCATTACCACCACATAGTGACTAATACCGCTACACTGTGACTAATACCGCTACACTGTGACTGAATACAATCCACTATATAAAACACTAATACTACCAATAATACGAGTAATACCACCACACCATGCCCACTACCCTCAGCATACAGTGACTGGATAATACCACTATACCATCACACCATGCCCACTACCCTCAGCATACAGTGACTGGATAATACCACTATACCATCACACCATGCCCACTACCCTCAGCATACGGTGACTGGATAATACCACTATACCATCACACCATGCCCACTACCCTCACCATACAGTGACTGGATAATACCACTATACCATCACACCATGCCCACTACCCTCAGCATACAGTGACTGGATAATACCACTATACCATCACACCATGCCCACTACCCTCAGCATACGGTGACTGGATAATACCACTATACCATCACACCATGCCCACTACTCTCAGCATACGGTGACTGGATAATACCACTATACCATCACACCATGCCCACTACCCTCAGCATACAGTGACTGGATAATACCACTATACCATCACACCATGCCCACTACCCTCAGCATACGGTGACTGGATAATACCACTATACCATCACACCATGCCCACTACCCTCAGCATACGGTGACTGGATAATACCACTATACCATCACACCATGCCCACTACCCTCAGCATACGGTGACTGGATAATACCACTATACCATCACACCATGCCCACTACCCTCAGCATACGGTGACTGGATAATACCACTATACCATCACACCATGCCCACTACCCTCAGCATACAGTGACTGGATAATACCACTATACCATCACACCATGCCCACTACCCTCACCATACGGTGACTGGATAATACCACTATACCATCACACCATGCCCACTACCCTCAGCATACGGTGACTGGATAATACCACTATACCATCACACCATGCCCACTACCCTCAGCATACGGTGACTGGATAATACCACTATACCATCACACCATGCCCACTACCCTCAGCATACGGTGACTGGATAATACCACTATACCATCACACCATGCCCACTACCCTCAGCATACGGTGACTGGATAATACCACTATACCATCACACCATGCCCACTACTCTCACCATACAGTGAATGGATAATACCACTATACCATCACACCATGCCCACTACCCTCACCATACAGTGACTGGATAATACCACTATACCATCACACCATGCCCACTACCCTCACCATACAGTGACTGGATAATACCACTATACCATCACACCATGCCCACTACCCTCAGCATACAGTGACTGGATAATACCACTATACTATCACACCATGCCCACTACTCTCACCATACAGTGACTGGATAATACCACTATACCACCACACCATGCCCACTACCCTCACCATACAGTGACTGGATAATACCACTATACCATCACACCATGCCCACTACTCTCACCATACAGTAACTGGATAATACCACTATACAATCACACCATGCCCACTACCCGCAGCATACGGTGACTGGATAATACCACTATACCACCACACCATGCCCACTACCCTCAGCATACGGTGACTGGATAATACCACTATACCATCACACCATGCCCACTACCCTCAGCATACACTGACTGGATAATACCACTATACCATCACACCATGCCCACTACTCTCACCATACAGTGACTGGATAATACCACTATACCACCACACCATGCCCACTACCCTCAGCATACGGTGACTGGATAATACCACTATACCATCACACCATGCCCACTACCCTCAGCATACAGTGACTGGATAATACCACTATACCATCACACCATGCCCACTACCCTCAGCATACAGTGACTGGATAATACCACTATACCATCACACCATGCCCACTACCCGCAGCATACGGTGACTGGATAATACCACTATACCACCACACCATGCCCACTACCCTCACCATACAGTGACTGGATAATACCACTATACCATCACACCATGCCCACTACCCTCAGCATACAGTGACTGGATAATACCACTATACCATCACACCATGCCCACTACCCTCACCATACGGTGACTGGATAATACCACTATACCATCACACCATGCCCACTACCCTCAGCATACGGTGACTGGATAATACCACTATACCATCACACCATGCCCACTACCCGCAGCATACGGTGACTGGATAATACCACTACACCATCACACCATGCCCTCAGCATACGGTGACTGGATAATACCGCTATACCATCACACCATGCCCACTACCCTCACCATACAGTGACTGGATAATACCACTATACCATCACACCATGCCCACTACCCTCACCATACAGTGACTGGATAATACCACTATACCATCACACCATGCCCACTACCCTCACCATACAGTGACTGGATAATACCACTATACCATCACACCATGCCCACTACCCTCAGCATACGGTGACTGGATAATACCACTATACCATCACACCATGCCCACTACCCGCAGCATACGGTGACTGGATAATACCACTATACCATCACACCATGCCCACTACCCTCACCATACGGTGACTGGATAATACCACTATACCATCACACCATGCCCACTACCCTCAGCATACAGTGACTGGATAATACCACTATACCATCACACCATGCCCACTACCCTCACCATACGGTGACTGGATAATACCACTATACCATCACACCATGCCCACTACCCGCAGCATACGGTGACTGGATAATACCACTATACCATCACACCATGCCCACTACCCTCAGCATACGGTGACTGGATAATACCACTATACCATCACACCATGCCCACTACCCTCACCATACAGTGACTGGATAATACCACTATACCATCACACCATGCCCACTACCCTCAGCATACGGTGACTGGATAATACCACTATACCATCACACCATGCCCACTACCCTCACCATACAGTGACTGGATAATACCACTATACCATCACACCATGCCCACTACCCTCACCATACAGTGACTGGATAATACCACTATACCATCACACCATGCCCACTACCCGCAGCATACGGTGACTGGATAATACCACTATACCATCACACCATGCCCACTACCCTCAGCATACGGTGACTGGATAATACCACTATACCATCACACCATGCCCACTACCCTCACCATACAGTGACTGGATAATACCACTATACCATCACACCATGCCCACTACCCTCACCATACAGTGACTGGATAATACCACTATACCATCACACCATGCCCACTACTCTCACCATACAGTGACTGGATAATACCACTATACCATCACACCATGCCCACTACCCTCAGCATACGGTGACTGGATAATACCACTATACCATCACACCATGCCCACTACTCTCACCATACGGTGACTGGATAATACCACTATACCATCACACCATGCCCACTACCCTCACCATACAGTGACTGGATAATACCACTATACCATCACACCATGCCCACTACTCTCACCATACAGTGACTGGATAATACCACTATACCACCACACCATGCCCACTACCCTCACCATACAGTGACTGGATAATACCACTATACCATCACACCATGCCCACTACCCTCACCATACAGTGACTGGATAATACCACTATACCATCACACCATGCCCACTACCCTCAGCATACAGTGACTGGATAATACCACTATACCATCACAACATGCCCACTACCCTCAGCATACGGTGACTGGATAATACCACTATACCATCACACCATGCCCACTACCCTCACCATACAGTGACTAGATAATACCACTATACCATCACACCATGCCCACTACCCTCACCATACAGTGACTGGATAATACCACTATACCATCACACCATGCCCACTACTCTCACCATACAGTGACTGGATAATACCCCTATACCATCACACCATGCCCACTACTCTCACCATACAGTGACTGGATAATACCACTATACCATCACACCATGCCCACTACTCTCACCATACAGTGACTGGATAATACCACTATACCATCACACCATGCCCACTACCCTCACCATACAGTGACTGGATAATACCACTATACCATCACACCATGCCCACTACCCTCACCATACAGTGACTGGATACCAACAACCATGCCACGTTCAAAGGCCTCACATCACCTTTCTTCCCCATACTGATGCTCGGTTTGAACTGCAGGAGATTGTCTTGACCATGTCTACATGCCTAAGTGCACTGAGTTGCCGCCATGTGATTGGCTGATTAGAAATTAAGTGGTAACGTGCAGTTGGACAGGTGTACCTAATAAAGTGGCCGGTGAGTGTATATATATAGTGATAGTATATCATGGGGTGGGTATTAAAGATGAGTGGATGTGCTGGTCCGAGCTTGGTACTCGATGGAGTATTAGGGTACTCGATGGAGTATTAGGGTACTGGATGAAGTATTAGGGTACTGGATGGAGTATTAGGTTACTGGATGGAGTATTAGGTTACTGGATGGAGTATTAGGGTACTGGATGGAGTATTAGGGTACTGGATGGAGTATTAGGGGAGTATTAGGGTACTGGATGAAGTATTAGGGTACTGGATGGAGTATTAGGGTACTGGATGGAGTATTAGGTTACTGGATGGAGTATTAGGGTACTGGATGGAGTATTAGGGTAGTGGATGGAGTATTGGGGTACTAGATGGAGTATTAGGGTACTGGATGGAGTATTAGGTTACTGGATGGAGTATTAGGGTACTGGATGGAGTATTAGGGTACTGGATGGAGTATTAGGTTACTGGATGGAGTATTAGGGTACTGGATGGAGTATTAGGTTACTGGATGGAGTATTAGGTTACTGGATGGAGTATTAGGGTACTGGATGGAGTATTGGGGTACTGGATGGAGTATTAGGTTACTGGATGGAGTATTAGGGTACTGGATGGAGTATTAGGTTACTGGATGGAGTATTAGGGTACTGGATGGAGTATTAAGTTACTGGATGGAGTATTAGGGTACTGGATGGAGTATTAGGGTACTGGATGGAGTATTAGGGTAGTGGATGGAGTATTAGGTTACTGGATGGAGTATTGGGGTACTAGATGGAGTATTAGGGTAGTGGATGGAGTATTAGGGTAGTGGATGGAGTATTGGGGTACTAGATGGAGTATTAGGGTAGTGGATGGAGTATTAGGGTAGTGGATGGAGTATTGGGGTACTAGATGGAGTATTAGGGTAGTGGATGGAGTATTAGGGTAGTGGATGGAGTATTGGGGTACTAGATGGAGTATTAGGGTAGTGGATGGAGTATTAGGGTAGTGGATGGAGTATTGGGGTACTAAATGGAGTATTAGGGTAGTGGATGGAGTATTGGGGTACTGGATGGAGTATTGGGGTACTGGATGGAGTATTAGGTTACTGGATGGAGTATTAGGGTACTGGATGGAGTATTAGGGTACTGGATGGAGTATTAGGTTACTGGATGGAGTATTGGGGTACTGGATGGAGTATTAGGTTACTGGATGGAGTATTGGGGTACTGGATGGAGTATTAGGGTACTCGATGGAGTATTAGGGTACTGGATGGAGTATTAGGGTACTCGATGGAGTATTGGGGTGCTTGATGGTTCTCGTTACTCGGACAAGCATCTCGTGATACTCGAGGAAATCTCATCATCCGTTTCCTGTAAGTTTGGGCGCTATTTCTCAGCCAATAAACATGCAGGAGACTCTTTGGTACATCCTGCGATGACGTGGGTCCCATACATGTCGATAGCAGCGATTGGTTGGCCAGATCAGATGACCCTGCCATATAAAACTGGGCGGGGGCAGTGCTGGCTGGAGAGAGTCGGGAGATAAGGGCCCTGCACTCCCCCTCCCTCTCTACTCAGCAGTGATTGGATAGGAGACTCTCTGCTTCTGCAGCTAGAGGCCCCTCCGTCTCTCAGCTGCCTGCACGCTGTGCATGATGACCTTTGACCCCTTTACCCTCTCCTGCAGGGACCTCAGTGACAGCTCCTTTTGTAAGTATATACAACACTGATAACTCTGTCACTGATAAGGAGTGTGTGCAGCGAGCCGGGGTACTTGGAAGAGAGTGAGGGGAATGAGGAGAGGATGATGGTGGTAGTAGTCTCTCCTGAGTGTGGCGCTGAGCTCCTCGGTGAGGGGAATGAGGAGAGGATGATGGTGGTAGTAGTCTCCTGAGTGTGGCGCTGAGCTCCTCTGTGAGGGGAGTGAGGAGAGGATGATGGTGATGGTAGTCTCTCCTGAGTGTGGCGCTGAGCTCCTCTGTGAGGGGAATGAGGAGAGGATGATGGTGGTGGTAGTCTCTCCTGAGTGTGGCGCTGAGCTCCTCTGTGAGGGGAATGAGGAGAGGATGATGGTGGTAGTAGTCTCTCCTGAGTGTGGCGCTGAGCTCCTCTGTGAGGGGATGCACCGAGGACTGCAGAGGGAGGGTGTGCTGTACCTGCAGGATGGCTGGGTCTTGTGGTGCACCGCAGCTTTGGGCTGTGTCTTGTCACGGTCACAGGTGGGCACGAGGGCTTCTGCAGGTACAGGGGACTCTCTGGCGCTTCCCGGGTATCTCTCTCTCTTCTGTGGCTGCTGCAGCGGTTCCTGTAGGGGAGGCTGCACCTGTGTGTAAGGTGGTCGGTGGTGTGGACCTGTAGTTCCCCCGGGGCCAACCCCAAATACTGCTGCCTGGTAATATGGCCCTTGATGGTGGTGTGTGGAGAGACTGGTGGTGTGTGGAGAGATGGTGGTGGTGTGTGGAGAGATGATGGTGGTGTGTGGAGAGATGATGGTGGTGTGTGGAGAGATGGTGGTGGTGTGTGGAGAGATGATGGTGGTGTGTGGAGAGATGGTGGTGGTGTGTGGAGAGATGATGGTGGTGTGTGGAGAGATGGTGGTGGTGTGTGGAGAGATGATGGTGGTGTGTGGAGAGATGGCGGTGTGTGGAGAGATGATGGCGGTGTGTGGAGAGATGATGGTGGTGTGTGGAGAGATGATGGTGGTGTGTGGGGAGATGATGGTGGTGTGTGGGGAGATGATGGTGGTGTGTGGAGAGATGATGGTGGTGTGTGGAGAGATGATGGTGGTGTGTAGAGATGATGGTGGTGTGTGGAGAGATGATGGTGGTGTGTGGAGAGATGGTGGTGATGTGTGGAGAGATGGTGGTGGTGTGTGGAGAGATGATGGTGGTGTGTGGGGAGATGATGATGGTGTGTGGAGAGATGATGGCGGTGTGTGTGGAGAGGTGATGGTGGTGTGTGGAGAGATGATGGTGGTGTGTGGAGAGATGGTGGTGTGTGGAGAGATGGTGGTGGTGTGTGGAGAGATGGTGGAGGTGTGTGGAGAGATGGTGGTGGTGTGTGGAGAGTCTGGTGGTGTGTGGGGAGATGGTGGTGGTGTGTGGAGAGATGATGGCGGTGTGTGGGGAGATGATGGTGGTGTGTGGAGAGATGGTGGTGTGTGGAGAGATGGTGGTGGTGTGTGGAGAGATGGTGGTGTGTGGAGGGATGATGGTGGTGTGTGGAGAGATGATGGTGGTGTGTGGAGGGATGATGGTGGTGTGTGGAGAGATGGCGGTGTGTGGAGAGATGATGGCGGTGTGTGGAGAGATGATGGTGGTGTGTGGAGAGATGATGGTGGTGTGTGGAGAGATGGTGGTGGTGTGTGAAGAGATGGTGGTGTGTGGAGAGATGATGGTGGTGTGTGGAGAGATGATGGTGGTGTGTGGAGAGATGGTGGTGTGTGGAGAGATGGTGGTGTGTGGAGAGATGGTGGTGTGTGGAGAGATGATGGCGGTGTGTGGAGAGATGATGGCGGTGTGTGGAGAGATGATGGTGGTGTGTGGAGGGATGATGGTGGTGTGTGGAGAGATGATGGTGGTGTGTGGAGAGATGATGGTGTGTGGAGAGATGGTGGTGGTGTGTGGAGAGTCTGGTGGTGTGTGGAGAGATGGCGGTGTGTGGAGAGATGATGGCGGTGTGTGGAGAGATGATGGTGTTGTGTGGAGAGATGATGGCGGTGTGTGGAGAGATGATGGTGGTGTGTGGAGAGATGATGGTGTGTGGGGAGATGGTGGTGGTGTGTGGAGAGATGGTGGTGTGTGGAGAGATGATGGTGGTGTGTGGAGAGATGATGGTGGTGTGTGGAGAGATGATGGTGGTGTGTGGAGAGGTGATGGTGGTGTGTGGAGAGATGGTGGTGTGTGGAGAGATGGTGGTGGTGTGTGGAGGGATGATGGTGATGTGTGGAGAGATGATGGCGGTGTGTGGAGAGATGGTGGTGGTGTGTGGAGAGATGGTGGTGGTGTGTGGAGAGATGGTGGTGTGTGTGGAGAGATGGCGGTGTGTGGAGAGATGATGGTGGTGTGTGTGGAGAGATGGTGGTGTGTGGAGAGATGATGGTGGTGTGTGGAGAGATGGTGGTGTGTGGAGAGTCTGGTGGTGTGTGGAGAGATGATGGTGGTGTGTGGAGAGTCTGGTGGTGTGTGGAGAGATGATGGTGGTGTGTGGAGAGTCTGGTGGTGTGTGGAGAGTCTGGTGGTGTGTGGAGGGATGATGGTGGTGTGTGGAGAGATGATGGTGGTGTGTGGAGAGTCTGGTGGTGTGTGGAGAGATGATGGTGGTGTGTGGAGAGTCTGGTGGTGTGTGGAGAGATGATGGTGGTGTGTGGAGAGTCTGGTGGTGTGTGGAGAGTCTGGTGGTGTGTGGAGGGATGATGGTGGTGTGTGGAGAGATGATGGTGGTGTGTGGAGAGTCTGGTGGTGTGTGGAGAGATGATGGTGGTGTGTGGAGAGTCTGGTGGTGTGTGGAGAGATGATGGTGGTGTGTGGAGAGTCTGGTGGTGTGTGGAGAGTCTGGTGGTGTGTGGAGGGATGATGGTGGTGTGTGGAGAGATGATGGTGGTGTGTGGAGGGATGATGGTGATGTGTGGAGAGATGATGGTGGTGTGTGGAGAGATGATGGTGGTGTGTGGAGAGATGGTGGTGGTGTGTGGAGAGATGGTGGTGGTGTGTGGAGAGATGGTGGTGTGTGGAGAGATGGTGATGTGTGGAGAGATGGTGGTGTGTGGAGAGTCTGGTGGTGTGTGGAGAGATGGTGATGTGTGGAGAGATGATGGTGGTGTGTGGAGGGATGATGGTGGTGTGTGGAGAGATGATGGTGGTGTGTGGAGAGATGATGGTGGTGTGTGGAGAGATGATGGTGTGTGGAGAGATGGTGGTGTGTGGAGAGATGATGGTGGTGTGTGGAGAGTCTGGTGGTGTGTGGAGAGATGATGGTGGTGTGTGGAGAGATTATGGTGTGTGGAGAGATGGTGGTGGTGTGTGGAGAGATGATGGTGGTGTGTGGAGAGTCTGGTGGTGTGTGGAGAGATGATGGTGTGTGTGGAGAGATGATGGTGGTGTGTGGAGAGTCTGGTGGTGTGTGGAGAGATGATGGTGGTGTGTGGAGAGATGATGGTGGTGTGTGGAGAGTCTGGTGGTGTGTGGAGAGATGATGGTGGTGTGTGGAGAGATGATGGTGGTGTGTGGAGAGTCTGGTGGTGTGTGGAGAGATGGTGGTGGTGTGTGGAGAGTCTGGTGGTGTGTGGAGAGGTGATGGAGGTGTGTGGAGAGATGATGATGGTGTGTGGAGAGATGATGGTGGTGTGTGGAGAGATGATGGTGGTGTGTGGAGAGATGATGGTGGTGTGTGGAGAGATGGTGGTGGTGTGTGGAGAGATGGTGGTGGTGTGTGGAGAGATGGTGGTGTGTGTGGAGAGATGGTGGTGTGTGGAGAGATGGTGGTGGTGTGTGGAGAGATGGTGGTGTGTGGAGAGATGGTGGTGTGTGGAGAGATGGTGGTGGTGTGTGGAGAGATGGTGGTGGTGTGTGGAGAGATGATGGTGGTGTGTGGAGAGATGATGGTTTGTGGAGAGATGGTGGTGGTGTGTGGAGAGATGGTGGTGGTGTGTGGAGAGATGATGGTGGTGTGTGGAGAGTCTGGTGGTGTGTGGAGAGATGATGGTGGTGTGTGGAGAGTCTGGTGGTGTGTGGAGAGGTGATGGTGGTGGTGTGTGGAGAGATGGTGGTGGTGTGTGGAGAGATGGTGGTGTGTGGAGAGATGGTGTGTGGAGAGATGGTGGTGTGTGTGGAGAGATGGTGGTGGTGTGTGGAGAGATGGTGGTGTGTGGAGAGATGGTGGTGGTGTGTGGAGAGATGGTGGTGTGTGGAGAGATGGTGGTGGTGTGTGGAGAGATGGTGGTGGTGTGTGGAGAGATGGTGGTGTGTGTGGAGAGATGGTGGTGTGTGGAGAGATGGTGGTGGTGTGTGGAGAGATGGTGGTGTGTGTGGAGAGATGGTGGTGTGTGGAGAGATGGTGGTGGTGTGTGGAGAGATGGTGGTGGTGTGTGGAGAGATGATGGTGGTGTGTGGAGAGATGATGGTTTGTGGAGAGATGGTGGTGGTGTGTGGAGAGATGGTGGTGGTGTGTGGAGAGATGATGGTGGTGTGTGGAGAGTCTGGTGGTGTGTGGAGAGATGATGGTGGTGTGTGGAGAGTCTGGTGGTGTGTGGAGAGGTGATGGTGGTGTGTGGAGAGGTGATGGCGGTGTGTGGAGAGTCTGGTGGTGTGTGGAGAGATGATGGCGGTGTGTGGAGAGATGATCGGCCTCAGATCCTGCTCTGTCAGTACGTGTGGGACGCTGGTGGGCACTGTGATCCTGTGGACTTCTCCCCAATGGTGCTTGCTTCTGTCTTTCCCTCCCAGTCTGCTAGGGAGCTTCCTGCTTTGGTTACTGGGCCGGGCCTTAGGCCACAACTTTCGGGTCCCAGAGGTATCCAGAGGTGTGGCAGTGTTATCCAGTCACAGTATGGCGGTATTGGTCAGGTCTGGTGTGGCGGTGTTATCCAGTCACAGTATGTTGGTATTGGTCAGGTCTGGTATGGCAGTGTAATCAAGTCACAGTATGGCGGTATTGGTCAGGTCTGGTATAGCGGTGTTATCCAGTCACAGTATGGCGGTATTGGTCAGGTCTGGTGTGGTGGTGTTATCCAGTCACAGTATGGCGGCATTGGTCAGGTCTGGTGTGGCGGTGTTATCCAGTCACAGTATGGCGGTATTGGTCAGGTCTGGTATGACAGTGTTACCCAGTCACAGTATGGTGGTATTGGTCAGGTCTGGTGTGGCAGTGTTACCCAGTCACAGTATGGCGGTATTGGTCAGGTCTGGTGTGGCAGTGTTACCCAGTCACAGTATGGCGGTATTGGTCAGGTCTGGTGTGGCAGTGTTACCCAGTCACAGTATGGTGGTATTGGTCAGGTCTGGTATGGCGGTGTTATCTAGTCACAGTATGGCGGTATTGGTCAGGTCTGGTATGGCAGTGTTATCCAGTCACAGTATGGCGGTATTGGTCAGGTCTGGTATGGCGGTGTTATCCAGTCACAGTATGGCAATATTGGTCAGGTCTGGTATTGAGGTGTTATCCAGTCACAGTATGGTGGTATTGGGCAAGTCTGGTATGGTGGTGTTATCCAGTCACAGTATGGCGGTATTGGTCAGGTCTGGTATGGCAGTGTTATCCAGTCACAGTATGGCGGTATTGGTCAGGTCTGGTATAGCGGTGTTATCCAGTCACAGTATAGAGGTATTGGTCAGGTCTGGTGTGGTGGTGTTATCCAGTCACAGTATGGCGGTATTGGTCAGGTCTGGTGTGGCGGTGTTATCCAGTCACAGTATGGCGGTATTGGTCAGGTCTGGTATGACAGTGTTACCCAGTCACAGTATGGTGGTATTGGTCAGGTCTGGTGTGGCAGTGTTACCCAGTCACAGTATGGCGGTATTCGTCAGGTCTGGTATAGCGGTTTTATCCGGTCACAGTATGGTGGTATTGGTCAGGTCTGGTGTGGCAGTGTTATCCAGTCACAGTATGGTGGTATTGGTCAGGTCTGGTATGGCGGTGTTATCCAGTCACAGTATGGTGGTATTGGTCAGGTCTGGTGTGGCGCTGTTATACAGTCACAGTATGGCGGTATTGGTCAGGTCTGGTATGGCGGTGTTATCCAGTCACAGTATGGCAATATTGGTCAGGTCTGGTATTGAGGTGTTATCCAGTCACAGTATGGTGGTATTGGGCAGGTCTGGTATGGCGGTGTTATCCAGTCACAGTATGGCGGTATTGGTCAGGTCTGGTATGGCGGTGTTATCCAGTCACAGTATGGCGGTATTGGTCACGTCTGGTGTGGCAGTATTATCCAGTCACAGTATGGCGGTATTGGTCAGGTCTGGTATAGCGGTGTTATCCATTCACAGTATGGCGGTATTGGTCAGGTCTGGTGTGGCGGTGTTACCCAGTCACAGTATGGTGGTATTGGTCAGGTCTGGTATGGCAGTGTTATCCAGTCACAGTATGGCGGTATTGGTCAGGTCTGGTATGGCAGTGTTATCCAGTCACAGTATGGCGGTATTGGTCAGGTCTGGTGTGGCGGTGTTACCCAGTCACAGTATGGCGGTATTGGTCAGGTCTGGTATGGCGGTGTTATCCAGTCACAGTATGGAGGTATTGGTCAGGTCTGGTATGGCAGTGTTATCCAGTCACAGTATGGCGGCATTGGTCAGGTCTGGTATGGCAGTGTTATCCAGTCACAGTATGGCGGTATTGGTCAGGTCTGGTGTGGCAGTGTTATCCAGTCACAGTATGGTAGTATTGGTCAGGTCTGGTGTGGCGCTGTTATACAGTCACAGTATGGCGGTATTGGTCAGGTCTGGTATGGCGGTGTTATCCAGTCACAGTATGGCGGTATTGGTCAGGTCTGGTATAGCGGTGTTACCCAGTCACAGTATGGCGGTATTGGTCAGGTCTGGTATGGAGGTGTTATCCAGTGACAGTATGGCGGTATTGGTCAGGTCTGGTATGGCGGTGTTATCCAGTCACAGTATGGCGGTATTGGTCAGGTCTGGTATGGCAGTGTTATCCAGTCACAGTATGGTAGTATTGGTCAGGTCTGGTGTGGCAGTGTTATCCAGTCACAGTATGGTAGTATTGGTCAGGTCTGGTGTGGCGCTGTTATACAGTCACAGTATGGCGGTATTGGTCAGGTCTGGTATGGCGGTGTTATCCAGTCACAGTATGGTGGTATTGGGCAGGTCTGGTATGGCGGTGTTATCCAGTCACAGTATGGCGGTATTGGTCAGGTCTGGTATGGCAGTGTTATCCAGTCACAGTATGGCGGTATTGGTCAGGTCTGGTATGGCGGTGTTATCTAGTCACAGTATGGCGGTATTGGTCAGGTCTGGTATAGCAGTGTTATCCAGTAACAGTATGGAAGTATTGGTCAGGTCTGGTATGGAGGTGTTATCCAGTCACAGTATGGCGTTATTGGTCAGGTCTGGTATGGAGGTATTATCCAGTCACAGTATGGCATTATTGGTCAGGTCTGGTATGGCGGTGTTATCCAGTCACAGTATGGCGGTATTGGTCAGGTCTGGTGTGGCGGTGTTATCCAGTCACAGTATGAGGGTATTGGTCAGGTCTGGTATGGCGGTGTTATCCAGTCACAGTATGGCGGTATTGGTCAGGTCTGGTATGGCGGTGTTATCCAGTCACAGTATGAGGGTATTGGTCAGGTCTGGTATGGCGGTGTTATCCAGTCACAGTATGGCAGGTCTGGTGTGGCGGTGTTATCCAGTCACAGTATGAGGGTATTGGTCAGGTCTGGTATGGCGGTGTTATCCAGTCACAGTATGGCAGGTCTGGTATGGTGGTCTTATACCCACATTCTGTGCACCTTACATATATATGGACGGTGTGCAGCGACACGGACTGTTTGAACTCCCGGCATAAGTGTCAATACAGTCCCACGAAGATTTAAACACTACATGATGCCGGGAGTTACGATAATTCATTCTGCTGCACACCGTCCATATGTATGGCAGGTGCTTGGAACGTGGGAATAAGGACTGATCAATTATCAATATGATTGTTCATAAACTAGGTCAGTGAAAATGGGGAGTCTTCAGGTTTAGTGCCTAGGGCAGCAGGAGCTGTAAATATGGCCCTGGGTGGATCTATGGCAGGGTGCCGCAAGCCACATCAGGCCCCCAACATCTCCTGATGCGGCCAGCGTGTACATCGCTCTCCTGGGTCCAGCGGCCACTAGACAAAGGAGAGTGCTGTGCCTGACACCTCCTCTCTAGCAGGCCGCACACGATGACGTCATTTCATCGCGTGCCGCGTGCCGCCTGCCGGAGAAGACTTGCGCTACAGGAGGTGACAGGGGACCCGAAAAGCTCTGGAGCGAGGAAAGGTGAGTGGGGAAGGGGAGTGAACTAGAGCAACCAGGACACAAATGTGTGTGTGGGGGGGGGAGAACCACAGCTACCAGGACACCATTGGGGGGGGGGACTACAGCTACCAGGACACCACTGGGGGGGGAACAAGTAGCTACCAGGACACCACTGGGGGGGAGAACTACAGCTATCACTGGGGGGGATGAGAACTACAGCTATCAGGACACCACCTGGGGGGAGGAGAACTACAGCTACCAGGACACCACTGTGGGGAGGAGGGGAGAACTACAGCTACCAGGACACCACTTGGGGGGGGGACTACAGCTACCAGGACACCACTTGGGGAGGGGGGAACTACAGCTACCAGGACACCACTGGGGGGGAGGGAGGGAGAAATACAGCTATACTATATGGAGGGCACAGCAGGAGACATTATTACTTTATTGGTGCACAGGAGACATTATTACTATATGGAGGCACAGCAGGGGGGCATTATTACTATATGTGGGAGCACAGGAGACATTATTACTACATGGAGGCACAGCAGGGGACATTATTACCATATGGGGGCACAGCAGGAGACATTATTACTATATGGGGCACAGCAGGGGACATTATTACTATATGGGAGAACAGTAGGGGATATTATTACTATATGGAGGCACAGCAGGGGGCATAATTACTATATGGGGACATAGGGACTTTATAACTATTTGGGGGCACAGAAGGGGATTCTACATACAGGGGGCAACCCACATCCCACATCCAACATCCTACATCCTACTCATTTTACTGGAAATCACACCAAAAAGTATCATTACTACTGTTTGGGACCTTATGGGTTGGAATAAGGGAAGGAAGTTGTTGGAAAAGTGCGGAGCCTGAGATGTCTGTCTGGCAGGTTCTGAAAAGATGAATTGTAGCTGAAAGAAAACATCATGGTGGTCTGGGCCGGATGGAGAGGAAAAGGGAAAGAGACGCCTCAGATCAGAGAAGACGTCACCTGTCAGTCCCTGAATGACGTTTCTTTTGTATTTTTTAGAACATTATTCAGTAGGGGTGCCCTGGGGTAAAAGGTTAGCCATAATACTCACACTGCTTCTCCCTAGCAAAATCCCCCCCCCCCCCATTAACTGATCCATGTCTTTCTACATGTTCAAAAATCATTGGTCACCGGCCGTGCATCGCTGCGTTTAATAGTGATGTGTGACTGATGGCTGATCCAGCCTTATAATAGGCTCTGTTAGCGAGCGCCTATCTAGCGGAACGGCGCTACTTACCCAGGATATCAGACTATGTAATATGGTCCTAACACAGTAGGTAAGAGCGCAGAGAAAGTGCTGGGCTCTCACGTTGCGTTATTAACACAAACACAATGTGAGAACACTGAGCCCTCCCCACTCCTGTCTCTAGGGCCTGGCATCTTCCTCTGCACTGCAGCCTCTAGTGACCATCACGTGCACAACAGAGGAGGATGCTGAGCCACACAGCCAGGAGCGAGGAGGGATCTGTGCTAAGTCGCCTACAGTAAGCAGGCATCCGAACCCGAACGATCGGCATGTGATTAGCTGGGGCTGCTGAACTTGGATAATGCTCTAAGGTTGTCTGGAAAACATGGATACGGCCAGTGACTATATCCAATAACTACAGCCAGTGACTATATCCAATAACTACAGCCAGTGACTATATCCAATAACTACAGCCAGTGACTATATCCAATAACTACAGCCAGTGACTATATCCAATAACTACAGCCAGTGACTATATCCAATAACTACAGCCAGTGACTATATCCATGATTCCCACATAGCCTTAGGGCTTTATCCAACTTCAGCAGCCACCGCTAATCAAATACCGAACATTCGGGTTCGGCTCGACTCCAGCTGCTCCAGGGTCGCTCATCTCTAATCACGGTATTGTTTTTATTTTTTTTTCTGGGGGGTGGGGGGGAGCCGGAATGGGGAGCCCCCAACAAGATTGTCACCCGGGGCCTCCACCAACCTTAATCCGGCCCTGGGTGCATATATAGACTGTCTAGTCTAGCTTTATATTCTCTAATTAGACAGTATATTTTGTGGCGTGTTCCCCATTCCTCATTGTAGACGATCTGTGTGTGTATATATATATATATATATATATATATATGCACCGGCACATATCTGCTTGGAGGGCTCCGCTGAGTCCATTTTTTAGGATCTATTAGACCTTGATGCGACGCCGGCCCACAGGAACATTTACAGACTCATTTCCAGGCCTCCGACTATAATTCCATAAGTGAGAAATAATGACTTATAATAGTTAGTTTTATGTGGCGATGGCGGCGGTGTGCTTGTCGGCGTTCCGGCCGGGATAGGCGCTTGTGTATTGTTTCCTTCTGCACAGAGGATAATTACGGAGCAGTCAGTGATCTGCGGGAGGAGGATGAAGCCTCAGATATTTCACAGTTTTGGCTTTGTCTGGTGTGAGCGGCAGCGGCTGACTAAGCGGCTGCTGATGTTTTGGCTGCCATCATGCTGCTCGGCGTCATCTCCGCTGGGATCGCTCCCTGTAAGGCGACGACTCTATGTTGATACCAACTGTAAATATGTTCCAGCCGCTCAGATCACAGCACCTTCTGCCGCCAAGATTTCTTCTCATAACAAAGACGCGGAATAGGTTGCCAGAGTCTGGAAACAATCGTCACTGATGATATCGAGGTAGAGGACAAAGAAATCTCAGCCGTCCAGGAAAACCTCCAGATATATAATCCCAGTGTGATATAAGTGTGCATTACACACTACAGATATATAATCCCAGTGAGATATAAGTGTGCATTACACACACTACAGATATACAGTATAATCCCAGTGTGATATAAGTGTGCATTACACACACTACAGATATATAATCCCAGTGTGATATAAGTGTGCATTACACACACACAACAGATATATAATCCCAGTGTGATATAAGTGTGCATTACACACACACTACAGATATATAATCCCAGTGTGATATAAGTGTGCATTACACACTACAGATATATAATCCCAGTGTGATATAAATGTGCATTACACACACTACAGATATATAATCCCAGTGTGATATAAGTGTGCATTACACACACACAACAGATATATAATCCCAGTGTGATATAAGTGTGCATTACACACACAACAGATATACAGTATAATCCCAGTGTGATATAAGTGTGCATTACACACACTACAGATATATAATCCCAGTGTGATATAAGTGTGCATTACACACACTACAGATATATAATCCCAGTGTGATATAAGTGTGCATTACACACACACAACAGATATATAATCCCAGTGTGATATAAGTGTGCATTACACACACTACAGATATACAGTATAATCCCAGTGTGATATAAGTGTGCCTTACACACACACCAGATATATAATCCCAGTGTGATATAAGTGTGCATTACACACACTACAGATATATAATCCCAGTGAGATATAAATGTGCATTACACACACACCAGATATATAATCCCAGTGTGATATAAGTGTGCCTTACACACACACCAGATATATAATCCCAGTGTGATATAAGTGTGCATTACACACCACAGATATATAATCCCAGTGAGATATAAGTGTGCATTACACACACTACAGATATACAGTATAATCCCAGTGTGATATAAGTGTGCATTACACACACTACAGATATATAATCCCAGTGTGATATAAGTGTGCATTACACACACACAACAGATATATAATCCCAGTGTAATATAAGTGTGCATTACACACACACTACAGATATATAATCCCAGTGTGATATAAGTGTGCATTACACATTACAGATATACAGTATAATCCCAGTGTGATATAAGTGTGCCTTACACACACACCAGATATATAATCCCAGTGTGATATAAGTGTGCATTACACACACTACAGATATATAATCCCAGTGAGATATAAATGTGCATTACACACACACCAGATATATAATCCCAGTGTGATATAAGTGTGCCTTACACACACACCAGATATATAATCCCAGTGTGATATAAGTGTGCATTACACACTACAGATATATAATCCCAGTGTGATATAAATGTGCATTACACACACACCAGATATATAATCCCAGTGTGATATAAGTGTGCATTACACACACAACAGATATACAGTATAATCCCAGTGTGATATAAGTGTGCATTACACACACTACAGATATATAATCCCAGTGTGATATAAGTGTGCATTACACACACTACAAATATATAATCCCAGTGTGATATAAGTGTGCATTACACACACTACAGATATACAGTATAATCCCAGTGTGATATAAGTGTGCATTACACACACTACAGATATACAGTATAATCCCAGTGTGATATAAGTGTGCCTTACACCCTTACACACACACCAGATATATAATCCCAGTGTGATATAAGTGTGCCTTACACACACACCAGATATATAATCCCAGTGTGATATAAGTGTGCCTTACACCCTTACACACACACCAAATATATAATCCCAGTGTGATATAAGTGTGCCTTACACCCTTACACACACACACCAGATATATAATCCCAGTGTGATATAAGTGTGCCTTACACACACCAGATATATAATCCCAGTGTGATATAAGTGTGCATTACACACACACACAACAGATATATAATCCCAGTGTGATATAAGTGTGCATTACACACACACTACAGATATATAATCCCAGTGTGATATAAGTGTGCATTACACACACTACAGATATACAGTATAATCCCAGTGTGATATAAGTGTGCCTTACACACACACCAGATATATAATCCCAGTGTGATATAAGTGTGCATTACACACTACAGATATATAATCCCAGTGTGATATAAATGTGCATTACACACACACCAGATATATAATCCCAGTGTGATATAAGTGTGCCTTACACACACACCAGATATATAATCCCAGTGTGATATAAGTGTGCATTACACACACTACAGATATACAGTATAATCCCAGTGTGATATAAGTGTGCATTACACACACTACAGATATACAGTATAATCCCAGTGAGATATAAGTGTGCATTACACACACTACAGATATACAGTATAATCCCAGTGAGATATAAATGTGCATTACACACACACCAGATATATAATCCCAGTGTGATATAAGTGTGCCTTACACACACACCAGATATATAATCCCAGTGTGATATAAGTGTGCATTACACACACTACAGATATACAGTATAATCCCAGTGTGATATAAGTGTGCATTACACACACTACAGATATACAGTATAATCCCAGTGTGATATAAGTGTGCCTTACACACACACCAGATATATAATCCCAGTGTGATATAAGTGTGCCTTACACACACACCAGATATATAATCCCAGTGTGATATAAGTGTGCCTTACACACACACCAGATATATAATCCCAGTGTGATATAAGTGTGCATTACACACACTACAGATATATAATCCCGGTATGTTGCGCCCCCCCCCTTTGTGTGCGCAGTAAACACAGGGGGCCCATGTCGTCCTTTCACTGCTGGTATATATAACATATATATATATTTTTTTTTTATGAAGTTTAGATTAGCGATTCGCTCATCTCTCCCGGCAGCACTAGTGCGGTGTTCACAATCTGGGATACATAATGTCATATTTCCTGTGCACCTGGAAAGTTTCTATGAAGAATGATTATCAGGCAGCGCTGGGCTCAATCACCATTTTTTTAAGTAATTCCATTTTTCCCATTTAAAATTTGGTCCCTAAGTACCTTTACAGAAGCGCCGTTGTCTCCGCTCCCTGCTGTCTGTACCTGAGGAGGCGCCGTTGTCTCCACTCCCTGCTGTCTGTACCCGAGGAGGCGCCGTTGTCTCCTCTCCCTGCTGTCTGTACCTGTGGAGGGGTCGTTGTCTCCGCTCCCTGCTGTCTGTATCTGAGGAGGCGCCGTTGTCTCCGCTCCCTGCTGTCTGTACCTGTGGAGGCGCCGTTGTCTCTGCTCCCTGCTGTCTGTATCTGTGGAGGGGTCGTTTTCTCCGCTCCCTGCTGTCTGTACCTGAGGAGGCGCCGTTGTCTCCGCTCCCTGCTGTCTGTACCTGAGGAGGCGCCGTTGTCTCGGCTCCCTGCTGTCTGTACCTGAGGAGGTGCCGTTGTCTCCGCTCCCTGCTGTCTGTACCTGAGGAGGCGCCGTTGTCTCCGCTCCCTGCTGTCTGTACCTGAGGAGGCGCCGTTGTCTCCTCTCCCTGCTGTCTGTACCTGTGAAGGCGCCGTTGTCTCCGCTCCCTGCTGTCTGTACCTGAGGAGGCGCTGTTGTCTCCGCTCCCCGCTGTCTGTACCTGAGGAGGCGCTGTTGTCTCCGCCCCCTGCTGTCTGTACCTGAGGAAGCGCCGTTGTCTCCGCTCCCTGCTGTCTGTACCTGAGGAGGCGCCGTTGTCTCCGCTTCCTGCTGTCTGTACCTGAGGAGGCGCCGTTGTCTCCGCTCCCTGCTGTCTGTACCTGAGGAGGCGCCGTTGTCTCCGCTCCCTGCTGTCTGTACCTGTGGAGGGGCCGTTGTCTCCGCTCCCTGCTGTCTGTACCAGTGGAGGGGCCGTTGTCTCCGCTTCCTGCTGTCTGTACCTGTGGAGGCGCCGTTGTCTCGGCTCCCTGCTGTCTGTACCTGTGGAGGGGTCGTTGTCTCCGCTCCCTGCTGTCTGTACCTGAGGAGGCGCCGTTGTCTCCGCTCCCTGCTGTCTGTACCTGAGGAGGCGCCGTTGTCTCCGCTCCCTGCTGTCTGTACCTGAGGAAGCGCCGTTGTCTCCGCTCCCTGCTGTCTGTACCTGAGGAGGCGCCGTTGTCTCCGCTCCCTGCTGTCTGTACCTGAGGAGGCGCCGTTGTCTCCGCTCCCTGCTGTCTGTACCTGAGTAGGCGCCGTTGTCTCCGCTCCCTGCTGTCTGTATCTGTGGAGGGGACGTTGTCTCCGCTCCCTGCTGTCTGTATCTGTGGAGGGGACATTGTCTCCGCTTCCTGCTGTCTGTACCTGAGGAGGCGCCGTTGTCTCCGCTTCCTGCTGTCTGTACCTGAGGAGATGCCGTTGTCTCTGCTCCCTGCTGTCTGTACCTGTGGAGGGGACGTTGTCTGTGCTCCCTGCTGTCTGTACCTGTGGAGGGGTCGTTGTCTCCGCTTCCTGCTGTCTGTATCTGTGGAGGGGTCGTTTTCTCCCCTCCCTGCTGTCTGTACCTGAGGAGGCGCTGTTGTCTCCGCTCCCTGCTGTCTGTACCTGAGTAGGCGCCGTTGTCTCCGCTCCCTGCTGTCTGTACCTGTGAAGGCGCCGTTGTCTCCGCTCCCTGCTGTCTGTACCTGAGGAGGCGCCGTTGTCTCCGCTCCCTGCTGTCTGTACCTGAGGAGGCGCTGTTGTCTCCGCTCCCCGCTGTCTGTACCTGAGGAGGCGCTGTTGTCTCCGCCCCCTGCTGTCTGTACCTGAGGAAGCGCCGTTGTCTCCGCTCCCTGCTGTCTGTACCTGAGGAGGCGCCGTTGTCTCGGCTCCTTGCTGTCTGTACCTGAGGAGGCGCCGTTGTCTCCGCCCCCTGCTGTCTGTACCTGAGGAGGCGCCGTTGTCTCCGCTCCCTGCTGTCTGTACCTGAGGAGGCACCGTTGTCCCCGCTCTCTGCTGTCTGTACCTGAGGAGGCGCCGCTGTCTCCGCTCCCTGCTGTCTGTACCTGTGGAGGGGACGTTGTCTCCGCTTCCTGCTGTCTGTACCTGAGGAGGCGCCGTTGTCTCCGCTCCCTGCTGTCTGTACCTGAGGAGATGCCGTTGTCTCTGCTCCCTGCTGTCTGTACCTGTGGAGGCGCCGTTGTCTCTGCTCCCTGCTGTCTGTACCTGTGGAGGGGACGTTGTCTCCGCTCCCTGCTGTCTGTACCTGTGGAGGGGACGTTGTCTCCGCTTCCTGCTGTCTGTACCTGAGGAGGCGCCGTTGTCTCCGCTCCCTGCTGTCTGTACCTGAGGAGATGCCGTTGTCTCCGCTCCCTGCTGTCTGTACCTGTGGAGGGGACGTTGTCTCCGCTTCCTGCTGTCTGTACCTGTGGAGGGGACGTTGTCTCCGCTCCCTGCTGTCTGTACCTGAGTAGGCGCCGTTGTCTCCGCTCCCTGCTGTCTGTATCTGTGGAGGGGACGTTGTCTCCGCTCCCTGCTGTCTGTATCTGAGGAGGCGCCGTTGTCTCCGCTTCCTGCTGTCTGTACCTGAGGAGGCGCCGTTGTCTCTGCTCCCTGCTGTCTGTACCTGAGGAGGTGCCATTGTCTCCGCTCCCTGCTGTCTGTACCTGTGGAGGCGCCGTTGTCTCCGCTCTCCAGTGTGACACCCAGTGTAATGTGATTCTATGGTGCTGTCTCCTAATGCACAGGTACGCTCAGCAGTAGAGTCGATCAAACATCGGGAAATCCTAGGTTCAATTGAACTCGAACATTCACAAACCTGCCGCATTAGATTGGTGATTCCTTCCCGGTCCGTGGGGAAGGAGGAGACAGCCCAGGGACCGAAATGAATTCCAGGATTCAGCCTAGGTAATAGCCGAGCACTCTCCTCCTTCCCCACGGACCGGGAAGGCACCAGCAATCTAATGCAGCAGGTTCATGAATGTTCGAGTTCTATAGAACCTAGGATTTCCCGAAGTTCGATCACCTCCACTCAGCAGCAGAGACAACAGCAGCAGCAATACCTCAAGTAAGGTATCCCGTCACCTCAAGTAAGGTATCCCGTCACCTCCAGTAAGGTATTCCGTCACCTCCAGTAAGGTATCCCGTCACCACCAGTAAGGTATTCCGTCACCTCCAGTAAGGTATTCCGTCACCTCAAGTAAGGTATCCCGTCACCTCAAGTAAGGTATCCCGTCACCACCAGTAAGGTATCCCGTCACCTCCAGTAAGATATTCCGTCACCTCCAGTAAGGTATCCCGTCACCTCCAGTAAGGTATTCCGTCACCTCCAGTAAGGTATCCCGTCACCTCCAGTAAGGTATCCCGTCACCTCCAGTAAGATATTCCGTCACCTCCAGTAAGGTATCCCGTCACCTCCAGTAAGGTATCCCGTCACCTCCAGTAAGATATTCCGTCACCTCCAGTAAGGTATCCCGTCACCTCCAGTAAGATATTCCGTCACCTCCAGTAAGGTATCCCGTCACCTCCAGTAAGGTATCCCGTCACCTCCAGTAAGGTATCCCGTCACCACCAGTAAGGTATCCCGTCACCTCCAGTAAGATATTCCGTCACCTCCAGTAAGGTATCCCGTCACCTCCAGTAAGGTATCCCGTCACCTCCAGTAAGGTCCGTCACCTCCAGTAAGGTATTCCATCACCTCCAGTAAGGTATCCCGTCACCACCAGTAAGGTATCCCGTCACCTCCAGTAAGATATTCCGTCACCTCCAGTAAGGTATCCCGTCACCTCCAGTAAGATATTCCGTCACCTCCAGTAAGGTATCCCGTCACCTCCAGTAAGGTATCCCGTCACCACCAGTAAGGTATCCCGTCACCTCCAGTAAGATATTCCGTCACCTCCAGTAAGGTATCCCGTCACCTCCAGTAAGGTATCCCGTCACCTCCAGTAAGGTCCGTCACCTCCAGTAAGGTCCGTCACCTCCAGTAAGGTCCGTCACCTCCAGTAAGGTATCCCGTCACCTCCAGTAAGGTATCCCGTCACCTCCAGTAAGGTATCCCGTCACCTCCAGTAAGGTATCCCGTCACCTCCAGTAAGGTATCCCGTCACCTCCAGTAAGGTATCCCGTCACCTCCAGTAAGATATCCCGTCACCTCCAGTAAGGTATCCCGTCACCTCCAGTAAGGTATCCCGTCACCCCCAGTAAGGTATTCCGTCACCTCCAGTAAGGTATGCCGTCACCTCCAGTAAGGTATCCCGTCACCTCCAGTAAGGTATTCCATCACCTCCAGTAAGGTATCCCGTCACCCCCAGTAAGGTATTCCATCACCCCCAGTAAGGTATTCCATCACCTCCAGTAAGGTATTCCGTCACCTCCAGTAAGGTATCCCATCACCTCCAGTAAGGTCCGTCACCTCCAGTAAGGTATTCCATCACCCCCAGTAAGGTATCCCGTCACCCCCAGTAAGGTATCCCGTCACCTCCAGTAAGGTATTCCATCACCCCCAGTAAGGTATTCCATCACCCCCAGTAAGGTATCGCGTCACCTCCAGTAAGGTATCCCGTCACCTCCAGTAAGATATTCCGTCACCTCCAGTAAGGTATCCCGTCACCTCCAGTAAGGTATCCCGTCACCTCCAGTAAGATATTCCGTCACCTCCAGTAAGGTATCCCGTCACCTCCAGTAAGATATTCCGTCACCTCCAGTAAGGTATCCCGTCACCTCCAGTAAGGTATCCCGTCACCTCCAGTAAGGTATCCCGTCACCACCAGTAAGGTATCCCGTCACCTCCAGTAAGATATTCCGTCACCTCCAGTAAGGTATCCCGTCACCTCCAGTAAGGTATCCCGTCACCTCCAGTAAGGTCCGTCACCTCCAGTAAGGTATTCCATCACCTCCAGTAAGGTATCCCGTCACCACCAGTAAGGTATCCCGTCACCTCCAGTAAGATATTCCGTCACCTCCAGTAAGGTATCCCGTCACCTCCAGTAAGATATTCCGTCACCTCCAGTAAGGTATCCCGTCACCTCCAGTAAGGTATCCCGTCACCACCAGTAAGGTATCCCGTCACCTCCAGTAAGATATTCCGTCACCTCCAGTAAGATATTCCGTCACCTCCAGTAAGGTATCCCGTCACCTCCAGTAAGGTATCCCGTCACCTCCAGTAAGGTATCCCGTCACCACCAGTAAGGTATCCCGTCACCTCCAGTAAGATATTCCGTCACCTCCAGTAAGGTATCCCGTCACCTCCAGTAAGGTATCCCGTCACCTCCAGTAAGGTCCGTCACCTCCAGTAAGGTCCGTCACCTCCAGTAAGGTATCCCGTCACCTCCAGTAAGGTATCCCGTCACCTCCAGTAAGGTATCCCGTCACCTCCAGTAAGGTATCCCGTCACCTCCAGTAAGGTATCCCGTCACCTCCAGTAAGGTATCCCGTCACCTCCAGTAAGATATCCCGTCACCTCCAGTAAGGTATCCCGTCACCTCCAGTAAGGTATCCCGTCACCCCCAGTAAGGTATTCCGTCACCTCCAGTAAGGTATGCCGTCACCTCCAGTAAGGTATCCCGTCACCTCCAGTAAGGTATTCCATCACCTCCAGTAAGGTATCCCGTCACCTCCAGTAAGGTATCCCGTCACCTCCAGTAAGGTATCCCGTCACCCCCAGTAAGGTATTCCATCACCTCCAGTAAGGTCCGTCACCTCCAGTAATGTATTCCATCACCCCCAGTAAGGTATCCCGTCACCCCCAGTAAGGTATCCCGTCACCTCCAGTAAGGTATCCCATCACCTCCAGTAAGGTATTCCGTCACCTCCAGTAAGGTATTCCGTCACCCCCAGTAAGGTATCCCGTCACCTCCAGTAAGGTATCCCATCACCTCCAGTAAGGTATTCCGTCACCTCCAGTAAGGTATTCCGTCACCCCCAGTAAGGTATTTCGTCACCTCCAGTAAGGTCCATCACCCCCAGTAAGGTATCCCGTCACCTCCAGTAAGGTGTTCCGTCACCTCCAGTAAGGTATCCCGTCACCTCCAGTAAGGTATCCCGTCACCTCCAGTAAGGTATCCCGTCACCTCCAGTAAGATATCCCGTCACCTCCAGTAAGGTATCCCGTCACCTCCAGTAAGGTATCCCGTCACCCCCAGTAAGGTATTCCGTCACCTCCAGTAAGGTATGCCGTCACCTCCAGTAAGGTATCCCGTCACCTCCAGTAAGGTATTCCATCACCTCCAGTAAGGTATCCCGTCACCTCCAGTAAGGTATCCCGTCACCTCCAGTAAGGTATCCCGTCACCCCCAGTAAGGTATTCCATCACCTCCAGTAAGGTCCGTCACCTCCAGTAATGTATTCCATCACCCCCAGTAAGGTATCCCGTCACCCCCAGTAAGGTATCCCGTCACCTCCAGTAAGGTATTCCGTCACCCCCAGTAAGGTATTCCATCACCTCCAGTAAGGTATCCCGTCACCTCCAGTAAGGTATCCCATCACCCCCAGTAAGGTATTCCGTCACCTCCAGTAAGGTATTCCGTCACCCCCAGTAAGGTATCCCGTCACCTCCAGTAAGGTCCATCACCCCCAGTAAGGTATCGCGTCACCATATTCAAAATAGAAATAATTTAGAAAAATGACTCTTGTATCATGGTCGCTGTATATACAGGTACAGGTGCTATATAGATTGGTGTAGGGAACCTCGGCTCTCCAGCTGCTGCAAAACTACAACTCCCATCATACATGGACAAAGCTGAAACTTTGGCTGTCCAGACATGATGGGAGTTGTAGTTCTACAACAGCTGGAGAGCCAAGGTTCCCTACCCCTGCAGGTAGTAGGTAAGGTTTATATAAATGTGATATATATATTTGGAGAGGGCAGTTATTAAGGGGTTAAGTATAGAATAATGTACAACCAGACCAGACCCCTAAATAAACACTGGACCCAACTCTCTTATGTGTCTCCCCCCCCATCCCAGACTGGTGTCACCCTGTACCCCCCTGCCCTCCTCCCCACACTGTGCACCCCTGATTGTCCTCCCCTTCCCACACACCTGTATCTTCTTTCTTCCTCCTCCATAGTGCAGTGTACATACAGGACCTGCGGAGACATCATAGTCACATGTCAAGGTCCTTCACCATCTCTTTATTGTACTGTCTGCCGGCTGCTGTTTAGCCCTAATTTGCGCAAAATCGCGGTAAAAACGCAGCGATTTTGCGCAAATTATAGCTAAACAGCAGCCAGGAGACGGTACAGTATGGGAAATAGCTCTGCTGATGAAGTAATAATCGTCCCCTGTCTCCTCACACTGACAGAGGGCCGGACGCTTCCAGGCTGCCTCATCCTCTCTCTGCTCCCTGTGATGGCGCCCCCCCTGGTCTCTGCGCCCAGGGAAGCTGCCCCCCCTGCCCCCCCTGCCCCCCCAGCTACGGCCCTGCCCCCAGTAAGGGCTGATATATTGTAGAGTCCGTCCCTGCGGCTGTTATGGGACCCAGAGAGGAAGAAGGAGACAGCGCAGTTTATGGTTACTCCTCCATAGTTATTCCTCCTGGGTATAGTGAACCCAAATCTACAGCGCCTGAGGGAACAGGACTGAGGGCAGCGGCCTCCTCTCCGCCATGAAGTATGAGGGTCGTGGGGTGAACAAGTGCTGGATCCTGCATCACGGGAAGAAGACAGAAAAAATGATTGTGCAAAAAAATCAACTCACCGCCCAAACGACGAAGAGGAGAGATCTGTGTCCCCTGCACAGCTGAGGGTCTGGTCCAGTGGTTTAGTGTTCTGTCCTTCATCTTGTCAGCGCGGGGTCAGTTCCTGTGTCTTCTCCTATGGAGCGGATTCGTCTGGATAAAGAAGGGTTAATTGTCATACAGGGCAGTTATTATATCTTTCATATATCGTCCACCATGTGATCATTTATAGCTTAATAAGTATTCAAAAATAAAGTAATAATAATAATTGTGATTTTTCACAGATTTTGGTGCATCCTGGTGATTTTTACTGAATTCAATCATCTCCCGCATCTGCCTGTAGAGTGTAATACAAAGCAAATATACATTTTAAGAAAATAACACATATATAATGGACTCTCAACTCCACACGTCCATCATAGGATCATTTATAGTTTAACAATTGTTAAAAAAAAAAAAGAAAAAAAAAAGATAATTTTTCATGGATTTTTGTGCATTCTGGGGATTTTCACTGATTTTAGTGAATGTTGTGATTTTCACTGAATTCCTCAAATTCCAATCATTGTAACTCAATTTTTGTTGATTTCTACTGAATTTAGGCAAAAAGTTAGGAAAAAAAACAGGACGGGTTTACACGAGTGCTGCAGTTGTGAAAATGGACTAAACCCCTCCTGTTTTCTTTGAAATTGCTGATCACATGGAAAACCATAAAAATTACAGGACTGTCACCCTCGTGTAAACCCGTCCTGGTTTCATTCCAACTTTTTGCTACAATCAGTAAAATTGGAAAAGTTTA
This sequence comes from Dendropsophus ebraccatus, assembly GCF_027789765.1. NCBI lineage: Eukaryota > Metazoa > Chordata > Amphibia > Anura > Hylidae > Dendropsophus > Dendropsophus ebraccatus. Next base: position 78,986,999 of record NC_091467.1, on the reverse strand, counting down.
GTCACATTGATTGGAATCCAGGGAATTCAGTGAAAATCTGTGAAAATCACCAAGATGCACCAAAATTTGTGTGTGTGTGTATGTGTGTGTGTGTGTGTGTATATGTGTGTGTGTGTGTGTGTTTATATGTGTGTGTGTGTGTATGTGTGTGTATATGTGTGTGTGTGTGTGTGTGTGTATATGTGTGTGTGTGTGTATGTGTGTGTATATGTGTGTGTGTGTGTATATGTGTGTGTGTGTGTGTGTGTGTGTATGTGTGTGTATATGTGTGTGTGTGTGTGTGTGTGTATGTGTGTGTATATGTGTGTGTGTGTGTGTGTGTGTATGTGTGTGTATATGTGTGTGTGTGTGTTTATAAGTGTGTAAATCACAATAAAAAAAGCTCCTTAAACAATCACATGATGGACGGTACCTGAGGTAATAAACAGAACTGTCTCATCTGTTTGGAAGAGGCGGATACAGAGGCTTGAACTATCATCCACAGATATGCTGGACTGGTACCTTACAGCCTCCTCCACCCTGTCAGCTCCTCTGTGCTGCTGTGCTGCACATTATAGCATTGTTTGAGGGGATGTATAACTATGTAGAGGAGAGATCTTAGGGGCTTGTCTAGTTGAGGTTCTGGTCCAGTGGTTTAGTGTTCCGTACTTCACCTTGTCGGCCTGGGTTCAGCTCCCATGTTTTCCTCTATGGTTAATTATCATACGAGACAGATATCATCCATCATGTGATCATTTATAGTTTAACAGAGCATTAAAAAATCTAATAATAATTTATTTATTTTTAAAAAGATTTGGGTGCATCCTGGTGATTTGCACAGATTTTTGTGAACGTTGGTGATTTTCACTGAATTCCTCTGATTCCACTCGACGTGACTAAATTTTGTTGATTTTACTGATAACAGACAAAAAGTTTGGAAAAAAACAGGACTGGTTTACACGAGGGCCGCAGTGGTGAAAATGCACTAAACCTGCCCTGTTTCCTTTCAATTTGCTGATTACATGGAAAACCATAAAAGAGAACGGGACCGTGATCCTCGTGTAAACCCGTCCTGTTTTTATTCCAACTTCTTGTCTTAAATCAGTGAATCAGAAAAGTTTAGTCACGTTGATTGGAATCTGGGGAATTCAGTGAAAATTATAGTTCACTGATTTTAGTGAACGCTGGTGATTTTCACTTATTTTCACTGAATTCCTCTGATTCCAATCAACGTGACAAAATTTTGTTGATTTTATTGATAACAGACAAAAAGTTTGGGAAAAAAACAGGACTGGTTTACACGAGGGCCGCAGTAGTGAAAATGCACTAAACCTGCCCTGTTTCATTTGCATTTGCTGATTACATGGAAAAAAATGAAAGAGAACGGGACCGTGACCCTCGTAAACCCGTCCTGTTTTTGTTCCAACTTTTTGTCTAAAATCCTTAAAATCAGAAAAGTTTAGTCACGTTGATTGGAATCTGGGGAATTCAGTGAAAATCCGTGAAAAATACCCGTGTTAACGGAAATCAGTGAAAATCACCAAAATTCACCAAAAATCAGTGAAAAATCACAAAAAAATGTTTAACTATAAATGATCACATGATGGACAATATCTGAGGAAATAATACAGACATATGTCTGGAACAGGAGGATACAACAAGCGTCCATATGTATACAGAACTGGTACCTTACAGCCTCCTCCACCCAGTCAGCTCCTCTGTGCTGCTGTACTGACCATTGTATCATCTTGGAGGGGATGGATAACTATGAAGAGGAGAGATCTTCTCACTATGCTAAGCTGAGGGTCTGGTCCAGTGGTTTAGTCTTCTCTACTTTACCTGGTTACCTGGTCAGCCCAGGTTCAACTCCAAGGTCTTCCCTTAAGATGAAATATTATACAGGACGGTTCTTATTATTTCCTCAGATATCGTCTGTTAGGGGTAGACTCAGAATAAAGTCTCT